>NC_091981.1:65082325-65233342 GCF_044704955.1 Pristiophorus japonicus
GACGAGGGAGGGGGGGTGCGAGAGACGAGGGAGGGGGGGTGCGAGAGAGAGACTTGGGAGGGAGGGGGGGAAAGAGACTTCAGGGAGCGAGGGGAGGGGGCGGGGTGAGAGACTTGGGGAGGGGCGAGGCGGAGGGGGGGAGAGCAGGGAGGGAGAGGGGAGCGGCGAGGGGGACGGGGAGGAGGGTCGAGGGGGAGTGGGGGGGTGTCGGGGAGAGGGGGAGTGTGGGGGCTGTCGGGGAGTGTGGGAATGGGGGGGGTCGGGGAGTGGGGGGGGAGTGGGGGTTGTCGGGGAGTGGGGTGGGGGGGTGTCGGATAGTGGGCGGCTCTGAGAAGGGGAGAGAGAGAGAGGGGGTGGTCGGAGAGAGAGAGAGGGGGAGGTCGGGGAGAGAGAGAGGGGGTCGGGAGCGGGGATGGGGCGAGAGCGCGGAGAGAGACAGACCGAGGGAGGGAGGGGACGGGACGACACAACGGGCGGAACTCGAGGAGAGGATGTCAAAAATTAGGTTTGTCAGGTTAAGAGCACGGAGAGCACTGTGGGGTAGGGGGATAAAATGTGATCGGGGTCTAAAGGGTGGGATGAGAGTGAATGTGATCCAGATGGTAAGACGAATCACGTTCTTGCCACCCCTCCCCCTTTACACCCGCACCACGTTCTCCCTCTCCTCTCCCTGCACCTGGTTGATTTCACATCATACTTAATAGACCTGTTAACAATCCGTGACCCCCACACAATGCCCCATCTACGGCGGGGTTGGGGGAGGGATGGTAAGGTTAGAAACTTATTGGGGGCAGAAGGTCATTAATCTGTGGGGGAGGCCAACCTCGGCGGGGAGGAGGTTGCGGGGAAGAATATGAGGAACGTGGGGGGTGGAGGTCGGGAACTTGGGCGGTGGTGGATGGGGGCAGGAACTTGTTTGGGGGAGGGGGTGAGTGAGCCCTGTCTGTTCCAAGTGAACTCTGTTCTGTCTGGAATCGGCAGTTGGAATGGCTCGAATTACACTTTGTAAAGTCACAGATTACATTGGTAGGGCGGTTCTGATTACACATTCCAGTGAAACTGCTGGGATTGTCTTATCCTCCAAGAGGATAAATCAGCAATCAGTCATGTGATCAAGGGGTCCCCCAATCAGAGCTTTAGGTGTTACAAATAGATGTGTCCCAAAATTAATGCCAGTTTGATTGCTGTTTTGTGTTAATTGATCTAGGCTGGGCTGACAGATGGGATACTATAATTGATTCTCAATGCTTTTTGGTAGGGTGGGAAAACCTATTTGGGCATTGCTGTGATTACCCCTGTGGTTAGACTGCTGTTCATTAAGGCCTATGCATCAAGATTGGTCACTTGGATGATGTACTGGTGGGTGTATGGTGTCTGAGGAACCATACCCTCACATGGGTCAATACCTTTGGCCCGGGGTGGGGGCAGGAATTGTTGCCGTTTTTTTTTAAAAGCCTATATGTAGACTATGTGTAGAGTGTATTTATATTTAAAGTTTGCAACAGTGTAAGGTTGATTGACTAGGTTAAGAATGTAAAGGTGTGTGTTTTTTATGTTTAAAGTGTAAGCTAGTGGAGTTGGATTTTTCTATTTGATGCAGAAAAAAACTGTATATAGAGCTGAGGATGGTATTTTAGGAATAGTGTAAATTCATATTTCTAGATGCTGTGACTAAGCTTCACTGCATCTTTTTAAAAAGACATTTATGATTTTCTTTTTCAGAAACTGAAAATTGAATTGCAACAACTCAAAAAGCAGTTAGTAGTAAGCCCCTTTTCTAAGTTTATTGCAAAGTTATTGATTACTGGATAAACTGAAAGCTGTAAAAATGTTCACTGCAGGAATTTTAGGAGTAATGGTTTTTGAATGTACTTCCTACGAGAAACTGCATTATCAGGGTATGTACTGGAAACTACTATTTTGAACAATTCTGAAAGATAGTTGATTAAGTACTATGCAAATGCAAGTTCTCCCCGTGATTGGGAAGGTCGATGTTTGTGATTTTTTTCCATCTCACGGAGGATGATGGCGTCGTGACAAATGGCAGGTGGGGAAATGTGGGACAGCACCGGGAGCCATTCGGTTGGAGTGGATTGGACCGTTCCTGACAATGTCATCATGGCGGTGTTTAGCTGTACATCCACGACCTTTTATATATGGTCCTAAAGCTCTACAGTACGCAACAAGGGGGCCCCACTAAGACCAAAAGCACAAAATGTTCATAATGTAGCAAGTGTTCTTTATACAAACACGCAGAGTATTTGCTGGCGCAAGTTCAATTTAAGGGGTAGTCGTTACTGAGACATTGCTGAAACTGGAGCTGAACTGGGAACTGAAAATACCAGGTTATAAGGTCTACAGGAAGGTTAGGCAATCTGGTGGAGGGAGAGGAGTAGTATTAGTGATTAATGATATTTCTTTTATGATGTGCAATATTACGAGAAGTAAGCAGGCAGTGGCGATTTTATAGGTAGAATTAAGAAATAGAAAGCATTTAAGACTGCAGTGGGAGTTGTGTATAGGCCCCTGGTATCAGCTGTGAAGTGGCAGAATGTATTAATACAGAGATTAGACAAGCCTGGAGCAAAGGCAGAGTGGATTTAATGGGGGATTTTAACTTCCAGTGGGATAAGCAGGCGACCTCATGTCAGAAAGGTAGCAAATTTCTTGAGTATGTTGAGGATAGTTTTCTGCAAAAATATGTCCTAGAACCAACAAAGGGACAGACCATATTAGACTTGGCTAAATCTGGCACATTACTTATTACTAGCGGCCTAACAGTGCATGAACGTTTATCTAATGGCAACCATAATATGATTGAGTTCAATATTGTGTTTGAAAGGGAGAAATGCAAAATAGCTACTAAGATTCTAGATTTAGATATAAAACTAAAGGAAAAAGCATACAAGAATCGAAAAAATAGCACAGATCCTGGCAAATAGCAGAGACGCAAAGGGTGACAGAACAGATAGTAAGAGCTATAAAAAAGGGAGTATGAAAAGAAACTTGCAAGGAATATCAAAATCAACACACAAAATGTTGTTATACTTGGAAAAAGAGGGTGGTTAAGAGCAATGTGGGCCCCTTAACGACTGATAATGGTGATATTATAAATGAAAATAAGGAAATGGCGGACATGTTAAATAATTACTTTGCAAATGGAGTTCAGTGGACCTGAGGGCATCTTCAAGGGTATTCCCAGAGCTCTGCAAAGTCATCAGATTTCTATGTTTTTTAAATGTTAATTTTACATATTTCTGTTGGTGTATGTTAATGAAATGTTTTCTGCAGTGATAGCTCCAGGAGCGTAGCATCAGGAACGGGCCATTCAGTCCCTCGAGGCTGTTCACCCATTTAATTAGATCATGACTGATCTGTATCTTAACTCCATCTACCCGCCTTGGTTCCTTTGAGTAATTGGAATTCTTTTGGAAGATGGGATGCAGGTCCCAGGTGTGTTGTCAATACTTCAGGGTGCCCTAGGCATAAGAGTTTGAAAACCACTGATTTCTGCAACAGCACTAAATGTAGTGAAAACATTTTAAGGTGAATTTTACAAAATAAATTGTACTGTTTTGCTAATTTAGAGGTAGCATTTTGACAAAAGTATTCCTGATAATCATTAATTTATGATTGAATTAATAATGGTGTTTTCCTCAAAGGATGAAGTCATCAAAGTTTCGTCAAACAACAAATTGGACCTGAATTTGGAAAAAAGTAGAGTTCAAGAAATGGTAAGAAACTTTTGCAACTACAATCGCTTGTTTTATTTATTTGTGATGTTTCTCGATGCTTTTGAAAGACATTAAAGTAGAATAGAGTATCCGAAGTATTGATACTGATACTGCAACTATTTCTAAGTTACTTGGATTCAGAAATTCAATGAAAATTGATCACATTTGCAGATGATGCCTAACTCGGAAGGGCAGTTGATTCAAGGAAGGCAGCTAATTCTGAGGATGCAACTTGAAAGATACAAAATGAGTTGATATGTAAGAGGGTGGAACAAGGGCAGATGAAATTTAATACAGAAATGTAAAGTACTACGCATAGGAAGTTAAAAATGGGCAACCTAAGAGCAGCAATCAACAAAGCAAGTGGAAAGCAGAATAATAAGTCAAAAGGGAAACCTATTCAAATTGTATAGGCCTGTAGTCAAGTTCTGGTCACCAAGACACAAAACAAACATTCAAAGCATTGGAGACTGTTCAAAGGAAGAGCCAAAAGGCTTATCCTTTGGGTCAGAGGAAAGGGAGGAAAAACTTGGGGTTTTCAGTCTTAGAAGGAGGCACTCGTGAGATATGAGAGGTATATAAAATAGTAAATGGTATGAAAAAGCTAGATCTAGATAAATAAATTGAGAATGGGAGAAGTTGAATCTAGTAAAAGGCAAATTTAGAACTGATACTGAAAATTCTTCTTGGAGAGTGATCAACACATGGAATTGACACCAGCTCAGAAATTCCATTATAGCTCAGCAAATATATCCAGTAACTGAACCGTGCAGACCAGATTCCAGTTCAATTTCCTGGTTTGTGCTGAGTTATAATGTTGAATGTGACCTTAGAAAAATTGGCCTCTCTGATCTAGCTTCATTGCTCTCCATTCCCTGCATTTGTTGCACTGCAAAATATTAATAGTGCATTTCAGTATTGAGACCCACAGTTTCTGTATTAATTTTTAACTCCCATCTGTTACCCTTTTAAAGACCAATATTCACATGTTTTTCCCTTTGCTACCATCAGACCTGGCAGCGCCATTCAGATCTTGTCATTAGGACCACATAGACAGACATGGGTCTCCGAGCAAGCACCAATGTAGGATAGATGTACCTTTACTTCTAATTCCCATATATTTTCCTAAAGCTTCTGAACATGTGACTCTCCAACAAAATGTTGATAAAAGTGCCCTTTGCTTTCTGATGTATCTGTCTTGCACTAGTTATTTGCTTTCTCTGATATTGCTTGTTTGGGATAGAATAAGTCTGTTCTGGATTTAAAGTTGAATGAGAAGATTTGTTTGCATGTGTTTTCAATCAGTGTCATCCATGAATGTCTTGGGAGTAAACCGGGGAATGTTTTTTTTCCTCCTAACTTGGCATTGCATTTTACCATATGGGACTGGAATGAATACTGTAGAAATGGGAAACATTTGCTTAATCTATTATACTTTTTGTAGCTATTAGTCAAAGACCCTATTCATTTGGTTGTGTTGCTAAAACTGGCTGTTTGGTAGGCCTTACTTTTGCTGGAGGAATGTGCAAGCAAATCGGTATGTTCTCTTGGTTTAAACCTGGAACAAAATTAATCTTTTTTTCACTTGTGTTGATGAGGTAGTGAAACATAGAAGTTAGTGTTATACATGTTCAGGGTTTGATAGTATTCGATGGAGTTAAATGTCACTTTGTACCCAAGAAGGTGCAAGTTAAAACTTTTGTAATCAAGTGAAATCCGCTGTATTGATTTTCTGCTATTGTTTAATTTATTAATAAACCTGACTTTTATAGCCTTGAGTTGTATGGCCTGATGGTGTTTGTTCCTTTTTAATACAAAGCATGTTTGTATTATTTCTAATAAGATAATCTCAGTAACCAGGGTTGCTGTTCGTATACTGTGCATATAACTTTAATGATTGGAGAGTTAGGAGCGAGAACATGCTTACAAGGGCAACCTTTAGTGTTAAGCATGAGAGAAGTATCTGATGAAGTGCTACAATTTCAAATATGTATACCAAGTGTAGTACAGATTGTGGAATGCATAATGGACCTTTCAACAGCAAATGTAATTTAAGAATTTCAGCCCTAGATCTCTTAAGAACATATTACTTTCTCACTTGCTATTGTAAAACATTTTAGTGCCAATGAGAACTTTTTTTAAAGGTTATTGTTTAATACATTACATACGATATACGGCACACAAACAGGCCACGTGGCCTAACCAGTCCATGGTTACCTCCTACTGTCTTTCGTCATCTAACTCTTATCAGCATAACCCTCTTTCTTCCCTTCTCTCTCATATGTTTATCTAGCCATCTATACGATTTGCTTCACTACTCCCTGTGGTAGCGAGTTCCACATTCTCACCACTCTCTGGGTAAAGAAGTTTCTTCTGAATTCTCTTTGATTTGTTGGTGACTATCTTGTATTGATGGCCTCTAGTTGTGCTCTTCCCCATAAGTGGAAACACTCTGTCAACTCTTATCAAAATCTTTCATAATTTTGAAGACCTCCATTAGGTCACCCCTCAGCTTTATTTTTCAAGCGAAAAGAGACCCAGCCTGTTCATCCTTTCCTGATAGGTATACCCTCGCATTTCTGGTATTGTCCTTGTAAATCTTCTCTGCACCAGAATTGTACGCAGTACTCCCAAGTGTGGTCTAACCAAGGTACGATACAAGTTTAGCTTAACTTCACTACTTTTCAATTCTATCCCTCTAGAAATAAATCCTAGTGCTAGGTTTGCTTTTTTATGGCCTTGTTAACCTTTATCGGTACTTTTAGTGATTTGTGTATTTGTACTCCGAGATCCCTTTGCTCCTCTATCCCACCCAGACTCGCACCCTCCAAGTAATATGTGACCTCTCTGTGATCGGGGCCCAGGGGAGATGCGAGTTCGGGGCCAAGGGCCCAGTAACAGCACGGGCCAACCCACTCTGCGATATGTGTGCGCACTAGGTCCGTGCAGCGGAGCAGGTCTCCAGTTGTCTTGGGTGATCCTTGCCGTTGGACCAGGACCTGGCTCTGTCGGGCCCGTGTGGTGGCTGGTGTGCAACGGCCACCACACGTTGAAAGGGGTCCACACACAGGCATCTTCCATCCTTCGGATGTGGTTTGGGGCCTGGAGTTTGGGGTCCTTCATTGGGACACCTGTGGGCTTATCCTTTTTTGGCGGGTGGCCTCGTGGCTATGGTACTAGACTTATAAGTTGGAGAATGTGAATTCAAAACCCTTCTTGGTGAGGTGTGAAACTAGATTCAGAAATCTTTGGACTGTTACCAGAAAATTATCTTGAAAGCTGCTGGTTTGTCATAAAAACCTTGGTTTACAGTGTCCTTCATGTGAGAACCTGCCGCTCCTACCTGGTCTGGCCTGTGTGTGACTCCGGTCCCAAATTGTGTGGTTGACTGTTAATATTCTCAGGGTAACCAGGGATGGGCAACAAGTACAGACTTGCTGCGTATGTCACAAGAATTAATAATATTTTTGAAAATCCTATGGCACTAGATTGATTGTTCTTGGAAAATGTCAACTCCTATTATTATTGCTGATGTTAGCAGCCTGGACCGCTTCCCTTTGAAAAATTATTTTATTGTTTAAAAATCTAAATAGCTTAAAATATTTTTTTAGGTCGTGTGGGCTGGATTTTCCTCTGCTGTACTGCCTGAAAGTAGATGGTATAGCAATGGAAAATGAGGTGAAGCCTACTGCTGGATTCCCCATGCCAGCTGACACCACCAGGAATTTTCACCCCTCCCCCAGCAAGGAACAAGGAGGGAGTAACGTGTGGTGGCCTGGCCCGGAAATCGGCACAGTCCCGGCCTGCAAGACCATCAGCAGGCTAGAGCCATTGGAGGGAGCAGCGTGCGGCGCCATACCACTGCAGGGAGCAACGCGTGCTGCTGCAGGAGGGCGACTGCTGTGAAGCAAGGTCGCTGATTGCAGTGCGGGTAGGCACAGCAGGAGGGGCGAAGGAGCGGCAAGAGTTCGTCGAAGGAAGTGACTGGGGCCCAGGAGAGGTGTGAGTTTGGGGCTCAGAAGAGGCGAGGGCCCAGGGGCTGAACAGGCCAGCCCACACTGCTATATGTGTGCGCGCTCGGTCTGTGCAGCAGAGCTGGTCTCTAGTCGTCTTGGGTAATCCTTGCCACTGGACCAAGACCTAGCTCTGTCAAGCCCGTGTGGTGGCTGGTGTGCAACCACATGTTTAAAAAAAAATCCAAGCGCAGGCATCTTCCACCTTTCAAGATGTAGTTCGGGATCTGGAACATTGAAACATCTGTGAACTCATCCCTTTTTGGCGTGGAAGCAAGTCATCCTCACTTCGAGGGACTGCTTATGATGATGATGATGATTCTTCCTACCAAAACACAATACCTCACAGTTACATTTCATTACTAATCTCATGATCCAATATCATGTCCACCTGTGCTATCTCCCTGGTAAATACTGAAACAAAGTAATTATTTAATATTTCTGCCATCCCTTATCCCCATCCTGACCATTTTCTTTTATTTATTTGCATATAAAATATTTTACTATTTTATTTTGTTCCTTGATGATTTAATTTCATCGTTCCTCTTTTACTTCCTAATTGTTTTTTTGATTTCTTTCCTAGTCTCTTAATTCTCTAACTCTCCTTTATCATGCTCTCTCTCCTCTGCTGTCCATGTACTTATTGTATACCGCTTTCCTGACGCTCAATTTTTCCCTTATGGCTTTATTCATCCATAGTGTCCTATTAATGCTTATTTTGTTCTTTTTTAGCAGATATATATTTTTCCTGGACTTTGTTGAACACCTTTTAAATGTTTCCCATTGCTGTTCTACGTCATTGTTTGCCAATATTGTTGTCCATTTTATTTTCCAAAGTTCTATTCTCAGCCCTTCAAAATCAGTTTTTCTCCAATCTATTACGCTGGTCTTCGTCATAGTTATGTCCTTCTCAATTATTATCTTAAAGCATATTATATTATGGTCACTATTGCCAAATGTTCCCCTACTATTACTTCTCTTATCTGCTCTGGTTCAGAGAAACATAGAAAATAGGAGCAGTAGTAGGCCATTCGGCCCTTCGAGTCTGCACCGCCATTTAGTTTAATCATGGCTGATCCTCTATCTCAACACCATATTCCCGTTTTTTTCCCCATACCGCTTGATGCCTTTTATTTCTAGAAATCTATCTATCTCCCTCTTAAATATATTCAGTGACTTGGCCTCCACAGCCTTCTGTGGTAGAGAATTTCACAGGTTCGCCACCCTCTGAGTGAAAACAATTTCTCCTTATCTTGATCCTTAATTTCCTACCCCATATCCTGAGACTGTGACCCCTTGTTCTAGACTTCCCAGCCAGGGGAAACATCCTCCTCCCATCCGGCCTATTCAACCCAGTCAGAATTTTATACGTTTCAATGAGGTCCCCTCTCTCTCTTCTAAACTCTAGTGAATACAGGCCTAGTCGACCCCATCTCTCCTCATACGACAGTCCTGCCATCCCAGCAATCCGTCTGACGAACCTTCGCTGCACTCCCTCTATGGCAAGTATATCCTCTTAATTCTCCCTTATCATGCTCTCCCCTGCAGTCCATATACTTATTGTATGCCCCTTTCCTGACACTCAAAACTGCACACACTAATCCAGGTACGGTCTCGCCATCATTATCATCATCATCATCATCGTCATCGTCATAGGCAGTCCCTCAAAACAAGGATGACTTGCTTCCACGCCAAAAAAAGGATGAGTTCACAGGTGTTTCAATGAAGGACCTAAAATTCGAGGTCCTGAACTACATCCTGAAGGATGGAAGATGCCTGCGCGTGGATTTTTTTAAACTTGTGGTGGCCGTTGTACACCAGCCCTGTCTCACCAAGACCCTGTATAACTGTAGTAAGACGTCCTTGCTCCTGTACTCAAATCCTCTTGCAATGAAAGCCAACATACCATTTGCCTTCCTAACTGCTTGCTGCACCTGCATGTTTGCTTTCAATGACTGGTGCACAAGGACACCTAGATCCCTCTGTACATCGACACTTCCCAAGTCATCACCATTTAAATAATACTTTGTCCTTATGTTTTTCCAACCAAAGTGGATAACTTCACATTTGGCCATGTTATACTACATCTGCCATGTATTTGCCCACTCACTCAACCTATGCAAGGGGATGGGAACCAATGCAGGGAGACAGAGGGAGACAAAAAGGAGGCAAAAGCAAAAGACAGAAAGGAGATGAGGAAAAGTGGAGGGCAGAGAAACCCAAGGCAAAGAACAAAAAGGGCCACTGTACAGCAAAATTCTAAAAGGACAAAGGGTGTTAAAAAAAACAAGCCTGAAGGCTTTGTGTCTTAATGCAAGGAGTATCCGCAATAAGGTGGATGAATTAACTGTGCAAATAGATGTTAACAAATATGATGTGATTGGGATTACGGAGACGTGGCTCCAGGATGATCAGGGCTGGGAACTCAACATCCAGGGGTATTCAACATTCAGGAAGGATAGAATAAAAGGAAAAGGAGGTGGGCTGGCATTGCTGCTTAGAGGAGATTAATGCAATAGTTAGGAAAGACATTAGCTTGGATGATGTGGAATCTATATGGGTAGAGCTGCAGAACACCAAAGGGCAAAAAACGTTAGTGGGAGTTGTGTACAGACCTCCAAACAGTAGTTGTGATGTTGGGGAGGGCATCAAACAGGAAATTAGGGGTGCATGCAATAAAGGTGCAGCAGTTATAATGGGTGACTTTAATATGCACATAGATTGGGCTAGCCAAACTGGAAGCAATACGGTGGAGGAGGATTTCCTGGAGTGCATAAGGGATGGTTTTCTAAACCAATATGTCGAGGAACCAACTAGGGGGGAGGCCATCTTAGACTGGGTGTTGTGTAATGAGAGAGGATTAATTAGCAATCTCATTGTGCGAGGCCCCTTGGGGAAGAGTGACCATAATATGGTGGAATTCTGCATTAGGATGGAGAATGAAACAGTTAATTCAGAGACCATGGTCCAGAACTTAAAGAAGGGTAACTTTGAAGGTATGAGGCATGAATTGGCTAGGATAGATTGGCGAATGATACTTAAGGGGTTGACTGTGGATGGGCAATGGCAGACATTTAGAGACCGCATGGATGAATTACAACAATTGTACATTCCTGTCTGGCGTAAAAATAAAAAAGGGAAGGTGGCTCAACTGTGGCTATCTAGGGAAATCAGGGATAGTATTAAAGCCAAGGAAGTGGCATACAAATTGGCCAGAAATAGCAGCGAACCCGGGGACTGGGAGAAATTTAGAACTCAGCAGAGGAGGACAAAGGGTTTGATTAGGGCAGGGAAAATGGAGTACGAGAAGAAGCTTGCAGGGAACATTAAGGCGGATTGCAAAAGTTTCTATAGGTATGTAAAGAGAAAAAGGTTAGTAAAGACAAACGTAGGTCCCCTGCAGTCAGAATCAGGGGAAGTCATAATAGGGAACACAGAAATGGCAGACCAATTGAACAAGTACTTTGGTTCGGTATTCACTAAGGAGGACACAAACAACCTTCCGGATATAAAAGGGGTCAGAGGGTCTCGTAAGGAGGAGGAACTGAGGGAAATCTTTATTAGTCGGGAAATTGTGTTGGGGAAATTGATGGGATTGAAGGCCGATAAATCCCCAGGGCCTGATGGACTGCATTCCAGAATACTTAAGGAGGTGGCCTTGGAAATAGCGGATGCATTGACAGTCATTTTCCAACATTCCATTGACTCTGGATCAGTTCCTATCGAGTGGAGGGTAGCCAATGTAACCCCACTTTTTAAAAAAGGAGGGAGAGAGAAAACAGGGAATTATAGACCGGTCAGCCTGACCTCAGTAGTGGGTAAAATGATGGAATCAATTATTAAGGATGTCATAGCAGCGCATTTGGAAAATGGTGACATGATAGGTCCAAGTCAGCATGGATTTGTGAAAGGGAAATCATGCTTGACAAATCTTCTGGAATTTTTTGAGGATGTTTCCAGTAAAGTGGACAAAGGAGAACCAGTTGATGTGGTATATTTGGACTTTCAGAAGGCTTTCGACAAGGTCTCACACAAGAGATTAATGTGAAAAGTTAAAGCACATGGGATTGGGGGTAGTGTGCTGACGTGGATTGAGAACTGGTTGTCAGACAGGAAGCAAAGAGTAGGAGTAAATGGGTACTTTTCAGCATGGCAGGCAGTGACTAGTGGGGTACTGCAAGGTTCTGTGCTGGTGCCCCAGCTGTTTACATTGTACATTAATGATTTAGACGAGGGGATTTAATGTAGTATCTCCAAATTTGCAGATGACACTAAGTTGGGTGGCAGTGTGAGCTGCGAGGAGGATGCTATGAGGCTGCAGAGTGACTTGGATAGGTTAGGTGAGTGGGCAAATGCATGGCAGATGAAGTATAATGTGGATAAATGTGAGGTTATCCACTTTGGTGGTAAAAACAGAGAGACAGACTATTACCTGAATGGTGACAGATTAGGAAAAGGGAAGGTGCAACGAGACCTGGGTGTCATGGTACATCAGTCATTGAAGGTTGGCATGCAGGTACAGCAGGCGGTTAAGAAAGCAAATGGCATGTTGGCCTTCATAGCGAGGGGATTTGAGTACAGGGGCAGGGAGGTGTTGCTGCAGTTGTACAGGGCCTTGGTGAGGCCACACCTGGAGTATTGTGTACAGTTTTGGTCTCCTAACTTGAGGAAGGACATTCTTGCTATTGAGGGAGTGCAGCGAAGATTCACCAGACTGATTCCCGGGATGGTGGGACTGACCTATCAAGAAAGACTGGATCAACTGGGCTTGTATTCACTGGAGTTCAGAAGAATGAGAGGGGACCTCATAGAAACGTTTAAAATTCTGACGGGTTTAGATAGGTTAGATGCAGGAAGATTGTTCCCAATGTTGGGGAAGTCCAGAACCAGGGGTCAAAGTCTGAGGATAAGGGGTAAGCCATTTAGGACCGAGATGAGGAAAAACTTCTTCACCCAGAGAGTGGTGAACCTGTGGAATTCTCTACCACAGAAAGTAGTTGAGGCCAATTCACTAAATATATTCAAAAGGGAGTTAGATGAAGTCCTTACTACTCGGAGGCTCAAGGGGTATGGCGAGAAAGCAGGAAGAGGGTACTGAAGTTATATGTTCAGCCATGAACTCGTTGAATGGCGGTGCAGGCTAGAAGGGCTGAATGGCCTGCTCCTGCACCTATTTTCTATGTTTCTATCTAAATCGCCTTGCAGCGTCTTTGCATCCTCCTCACAATTCACAATCCCACCTAGTTTTGTGTCGTCAGCAAACTTGGAAATATTACATTTGGTTCCCTCATCCAAATCATTTATATATTGTGAACAGCTGGGACCCAAGCACTGATCCCTGTGGTACCCCACTAGTCACTGCCCACCACCCCGAATGAGACCTGTTTATTCCTACTCTCTGTTCATTCCCCATTACTAGATCCTTTAGATAATCCTCCCTTGGGCTTTTTACATATTGGGTTAGAAAGGAGTTGTGCATACATTGTAGAAACTCCATTCCCTTATTCCTTTTACCTTCTGTCCAATTAATATCAGAGTAATTGAAATCCCCCATGATGATTCTGTTTTTTACTCATTTCCCTAATTTGTTTGCATATTTCTTCCTCCACCTCCCTTCCCCTATTAGTGTGATTGATTCTTTATTGTCTTTTATCTCTCGCCACATAGATTCTATCTTGTCTTGCTGATAGCTGCGTCACTTTTTTCTACAGCCATTATGTTATCCCTAATAAGTACAGCTACTCCACTTCCCCTTCTTCCTTCTCTATTTTTTCTAAATATGTTATACCCTGCAATGTTTGATTCCCAGTCCTGATTTTTCTGTAGCCTTGTCTCAGTAATCCCTACTATGTCTGGTTCCTTGCAACGCATGATTGCCTCCTGCTCTCCTGTTTTATTACGGACATCGTGCATTGCTGTACGGCAGTTTAACTCATTTTTAATGTGTCAGCTGTGGCTCAGTGGGCAGCACTGAGTCAGAAGGTTATGGGTTCAAGTCCCACTCCAGGGACTTGAGAACAATAAATTTAAGCTGACACTCCAGTGCAGTACTGAGGGAGTGCTGCGCTGTCGGAGGTGGCGTCTTTCAGATGTAAAAGATCACATGGCACTATTCCGAAGAAGAGCAGGGAATATATTGGCCAATATTTATCTCTCAATCAACATCACAAAAAACAGATTATCTGGTCATTATCACATTGCTGTTTGTGGGGGCTTGCTTGTACACAAATTGGCTGCCGCGTTTCCCACATTACAACAGTGACTACACTCCAAAAAGTATCTTATTGGCTGTAAAGCGCTTTGAGATGTCAGATGGTTGTGAAAGGTGCTATCCAAATCCAAATCTGTCTTTCTTAATAGTTTACGTTAATTTGATTACACGGGAATACTTAGTTTAACCTGATAAAACATCTGAACACCACAGTGAATGTCACAGCAAGCTGCTTATTTTAAGCAGATATGCAATATAACTTTGTAATCTACTTTTGGTGTTACTTTCAGCATCACTTGTGACACTTTTTGTCTCTACAGTTAACAGAGCACGAAAGGAGAGTACTGGAAACCAGAGCAGATATAGTGGAGTTGGTAAGAATTGTCTTTTGAATTTTAATTATGTAATTCCTTTATTCCTCACATGTCCACACTGTCTTCCTTCGACTGAAGGGAAGAATAGTTGAGCTCCTGGCCGTCTCCACAGTCTCTGACATTATTTATTGGCGTGCTTCATTTGGCTATTTAAAAACTGCCTAACGTCACTCTTACGAGTTTTGATGTGGCTCATTCTTAATTTTCAGCATTCACAGGAAGACCGAGCTGTGACTCAAACAAACCGAAAGATAGACACCGAAGTAGCAGGGCTCAAAACTCTGTTGGAATCGCACAAAATCGACACCATTAAATATTTAGCAGGTAAGAGGACCGTTTATCAAATTGAATAACAATTGCTCTGTATACTGTAAGTTCTGGTGTATGCCACCTCCTGTACATTTGGTTGGGGGGGGGGGCGGGGGTCAGGGGAAACATGTGATTTGTACATCAGGTATACAATAGTCACAATGTTTAAAGCATGTTTGGCATTGAAATTAGGTGGAATAGAAATCAAGACCCAAAGAAAGAAAGGTGCTTTACATAATAGTTGCCTGTTAAAGAAGCTGTGATTAAGCAATAATAAGGGAGCAAAGATTCATTTTTCAGATGTATCTATCAACTTGAGTTGCATATAATCCATTATTTTTAATATCAGTATTGTAGTCCTCAAATGTTCATATTGTTTAAAGGATCTTTGGCTTGCTCCTAGGGTTGCTTAAAGCACTTTTATGTTGATGCTTGTTTAGTTCCGATCACAGCAGAGTGGTGCATGTCGGCTGGTTCTCTGTGTTTATGTTGTCAAAACTGGCTTCATCCCGATGGCAGAATCAAGATTTTCATGCGTCTATGATTCAGTTATCAGGGCAAGGAGGCTCGTTTAAGCAATGTAATTGAGAGGACCCAGTATGTGGACGCTACTCCCCTATAATCAGAATTAATTAATGCAATGTAAATACAGCAATGTCTTTTTTTTTAACTAACTGTCGAGCTAGTGAAATGATGAGCACTATAAACTTGCCATTGATCTTTATCTTGATGGATGTTTCCTTGTAGGTTCAGTTTTCACGTGCCTTACCATAGTGCTTGGATTTTATCGCCTCTGGGTATGAAATTTAGTCCCTGACTGGACCGTAATATTCATCTTCAAAGTTTCAGAAAAAAGAACCGTAGTGATTGTTCGTAAATATCTGAGAAATAATCATTTGAAATGCCCTGGATGCCTTAAAGAATCAAGAATTTTACATATTGATTTAATTCAAAAAATTCTTGATGTGTGAATCTATTGAACTTATTTGAATCTTATCAAATTTAGGGTTTATAAAATATGTGTGCCTACTCTAATATAAACTGAGGATTGTACCTGTAAATTTTGTACTAATTTAACAATTTAAAACCTTTCTGCATTTATTTTTTTACCACAAACATGTATTTACTTTCTTCAAAATAAATGTTGTCTAGTTCTGTTGGGCTACCACAGATTAAGTTATCAAAGTGTTCATAATTGTAAAGTGATGCACAGTGTCAAATTGCTGGTTGTGAGTAGTAATGACAGGTGCTTCTAGGGTACATACTAAAAAATAAAATGTTTCTAGAAAGTTGGTCAGCAATTGTTGCTTTATAGTGAAGAGACCAGTTTGGGATATTTACACAACTACAAAAACCAAAGCAAGAATTGAAAAGCCACATTGTTTTTCACGTATCTTGACATTGTTTCAAATATTTGATTATGACTGTTCAGGAACTATTTGGTGGTAAACTGTCATCAGGTGGTGCTGGGATTAATCTCGTGAATATCAAGCATTTAAGGAATGACTGATTTGTTGCTTCCCAGTGGTTCAGCCAAATTGCACTAATGAGCTATGTGAATGATGTCAACTTCAACCAATGTAATATCACAAGTCAATGTCCATGGTTTCATAGAATCTGATTCTGCAACGTTTCATACTAAGTGTGAAAAAAGTGTCGATAATGCGTACAAGAACAAGAAAAGTCAAATAAATCGCCATTCTGTCTATCAGGTGTTGGGCTCTATTTCAACTTACCCTAGCAAACGTTTCTCTACCTCTAGACCCACACAAGTCTTTGTTTCTACTACCTCGCCTGAGATCTTTCTGCTTTTAATCACCTTTTAAGTAAGACTTAAATTAAAATATATATCTAGATTTTTTTTATCTTCACTAATTTATCATGAACATTTCTTGCCCGTTTAAAATTAAACCTACAAATATTAAGAACAATTGGGATTGGAAAAGCATTTCTGTGTCTGTTACCTTCTTTCAAAAAATTGGAACAGCAAAATAACCATCAGTGTTTGAACATCATATCTTTAGATCTGTATCCCAGATTCAATTCCCAGTCAGTGCTGAGTTAGTTGATCTAGGCCCGGCTAGAACTAGGGATGCTAAGTGTTCATAATTGTAAAGTGATTCACAGTGCTAAATTGGCCTCACTGTCACTGCCATGGTGGGGAAAGGAAAGAAAAAATTGTACATTTCCAACCCCAATCGCTATAGAAAATAGGTGCAGGATTAGGCCATTCGGCCCTTTTGAGTCTGCACCACCATTCAATATGATCATGGCTGATCATGCATTTCAGTACCCCATTCCTGCTTTCTCCCCATACTCCTTGATCCCTTTAGCCATGAGGGCCACATCTAATGCCATTTTGAATATATCTAATGAACTGGCCCCAATAACTTTCTGTGGTAGAGAATTCCACATGCCCACAACTCTTGAGTAAAGAAGTTTCTCCTCATCTCGGTCCTAAATGGCTTACCCCTTATCCTTAGACTGTGACCCCTGGTTCGGGACTTCCCCAGTATCAGGAACATTCTTCCTGCATCTAACCTGTCCAATCCCATCAGAATTTTATGTTTCTATGAGATTTCCTCTCATTCTTCTGAATTCCATTGACTACAAGTCTAGTCGATCCAGTCTTTCTTCATATGTCAGTCCTGTCATCCCAGGAATCAGTCTGGTGAACCTTTGCTGCACTCCCTCAATAGCAAGAATGCCTTTCCTCAGATTAGGAGACCAAAATTGTACACAATATTCAAGGTGTGGCCTTACCAAGGCCTTGTGCAACTGTAGTAAGACCTCCCTGCTCCTATACTCGAATCCTCTCGCAATGAAGGCCGCCTTCACCGCTTGCTGTACCTGTACGCCAACTTTCAATGACTGATGTACCATGACACCCAGGTTTCATTGCACCTCCCCCTTTACCAATCTGTCACCATTCAGATAATAATCAGCCCTCCACCAAACCTCACATTTATCCACATTATACAGCATCTGGCATGTATTTGCCCATTCACCTAACCTGTTCAAGTCACCCTGCAGCCTCTTAGCATCCTCCTCACAGCTCATACTGCCACCCAACTTAGTGTCATCTGCAAACTTGGAGATATTACATTCAATTCCTTCGTCTAAATCATTAATGTATATTGTAAATAGCTGGGGTCCCAGCACTGAACCTGGCAGTACCCCACTGGTCACTGCCTGCCATTCTGAAAAGGACCTGTTTATTCCTACTCTCTGCTTCCTGTCTGCCAACCAGTTCTCTCTCCACGTCAGTACATTACCCCCAATACCATGTGCTTTAATTTTGCACACTAATCTCTTGTGTGGACCTTGTCAAAAGCCTTTTGAAAGTCCAAATACACCACATCCACTGGTTCTCCCTTGTCCAACTCTACTAGTTACATCCTCAAAAATTCTAGAAGATTTGTCAAGCATGATTTTCCTTTCATAAATCCATGCTGACTTGGATCGATCCTGTCACTGCTTTCCAAATGCGCTGCTATTACGTCTTTAATAATTGGTTCCAACATTTTCCCCACCACTGATGTTTTTCTCTCCCTCCTTTTTTTTTTTAAAAAGTGGGGTTACATTAGCTACCCTCCAGTCCATAGGAACTGATCCAGAATCTATAGAATGTTGGAAAATGACCAACAATGCATCCACTATTTCTAGAGCCACTTCCTCAAGTACTCTGGGATGCAGACCATCAGGTCCTGGGGATTTATCGGCCTTCAATTTCCCTAACACAATTTGCTGACTAATAAGGATTTCCTTTAATTCCTTCTTCTCGCTAGATCCTCATTCCCCTAGTATTTCCGGAAGGTTATTTGTGTCTTCCTTAGTATGATGTATGATGTCTTCCATGGTGAGGGCATATGTGCACAAATTGTTGAAGGTGGCATGGCAGATTGAGAAAACGGTTAGGAAAGCATATGGGATACTAGGCTTCATAAATAGAGGCATCGAGTACAAAACCAAGGAAGTTATGATAAGCCTTTATAAAACACTGGTCCAGCCTCAACTGGAGTATTTTGTCCAATTCTGGGCACCGCACTTTAGGAAGGATGTGAAGGCATTAGAGAGGGTGCAGAAAAGATTTACAAGAATGGTTCCAGGGATGAGGAACTTCAGTTATGTGGATAGACTGGAGAAGCTGGGGTTGTTCGACTTAGAGCAGAGAAGGCTGAGGAGATTTGATAGGTGTTCAAAATCATGAGGGTTCTAGGCAGAGTAGATAGAGAAAAACTGCTCCCATTGGAGGGAAGGGTCGCGAACCAGAGGACACAGATTTAAGGTAATTGGCAGAAGAACCAAAGACGACATGAGGGAATACTTTTTTTACGCAGCGATCAGTTAGGATCTGAAATGCACTGCCTGAGGGTGGTGAAGGTAGATTCAATCGTGGCTTTCAAAAGGGAATTGAATAAGTACCTGAAGGAAAAATATTTGCAGGGCTACAAGCAAAGGGCGGGGGAGTGAGACTAGCTGAAGTGCTCTTGCAGTGAGCTGGCATTGACTCGACAGGCTGATAGAATGGTTATAGCACAGAAGGACGCCTATGATTTAATATAATACCAATAGTTGCAATTGCTCCTGCTATTGAAACAGAATCTGTGGGAAATTTAAGTTGCTTTCTATTTTGCACGTAAAGCTTTTAAGGCCAAAAAAAAATGTTTTGCACTCTTAAATATTTCCTGTATTTAATGTTGAAATCTTGAGTATCTGCTCCTGCAGTTCTACCTTGGGCTCACATTGACATTTGTAATGTTTGTGTGAACAGTAATCAATAAAAATGATGAAATGTATTTTAACAGGTCCTATTGGTATTGTTTTATGTAACCATGCTTATTATATAGGAGGATTATTTTTGTGTGGAATTTTTTTTGGGAGATCCGGGTAGACAATTGAAGGAGTGGCCAATTCAGGTTGTTGTCCGTAGAGTCCAGTCCCGTATTCTCCTGTGTTTTTTATGCATCAATTATAGAACCCTAATCTGGTCAATAATATGCATTGCAAATGGGTTGTGCTCGTGATCACGTCAACCATATTTGGCCGTGATATGATACAGGCAAGACCTACTGTTTATTCCAAATGCTATATTGCAAGGATACAAAATGCTGTGTGTGATTTTACATTATCTACAACAACTTGAATTTGTATGGTGTCTCCAACACAACTCTTTTTCAGATGTTTTTTTTCTTTGGTGAAGGATGTGGGTAGAAGAAAAAAAAAGGCAAGTTAGACTCTTCAGCACTTAACAGTTAGCTTGTAAAATACCATTTGCAAGCAGGAGCTGTGGGCTGCTGTCCTGTTTAATGTCTATAGCTCAGTGATTCATATGGGAACCTGCAAGAGCTTCCTGCATAAGCCTCCACCAAGGCATCTAATGCAGAAAATGTTCTTGTATATGTAATTGTAACATTTTCTTTTAATTTATGCCCATTATGTTATTAACCATATCTCTAGTAAAAGTACTTGACTTAATGGAGAACCTATGATGTTGACTGACAGAATTTTCAGAAAATATTTTGATATGATTGGGTCATCGTTTTATTTTAAATGTGTAATCTTTTGGAACTTCAGCCAAATCATTCTCCCTACTCTAATCGATCAATAAGGTTTCTGCCCCTCCCACAGGACTGCCCTCATTAATTCTTACCTATCTGATCATAGCCAAAGCATCTCCAGTAATTACTTCTTTTCCAGCTCTTGCACTATTACCTCAAGGGCAATGTTTCCGTTAAGGATAGGGGTCTGGAGATCCCATGCAGCTCGTTCAATGGCTTTATAATTGAAATAACTGCGCATGTGCGAGAAATTGAATGGGCCATGCAGCAAGTGAAAGGGCCTGCCCACCAAAAATAAAAATTACAGGGAATATTGCTCGGGTCCACCGAGGATAAATCCCTGGCCCCCTCCTCTTCCCCATCTTATATACATCTGCAGACGTAGGTCAGCTTCCATCCACTGACATCCAGCTCCATCTCTGCACTATTTTTCTCCACTGAATATGTTGTCACACCACTTGTCTCGCATTCAGTCCTGGATGAGCCGCTATCAACATTGTCCCTTGTCAAAAACTCCGTACGCAAGTCAACAACTTCATCCCCTTCTGTGGCCACTATTCAAGCTGAACCCGACTGATCACAGCCTCGGTGTCTTATGTGACCCTGAGTAGAGCAGCAGACCCGATATCATCTCCATCCCAAAGACAACTTGCTTACAACTTCATGACATTGTGCACCTCCACCCCAAGCCTTGGTCCATGTGATGCTGAAACCCTGATCCATACCTTTCTCTCCTGGCCAGCCTCACATCCATAAGCTTAAGTTCATCCAAAATGCTGCTGCCCATATTCTATGCAACACCAAATCCCGCTCACTCCTCTACTCGCTGAACTATATTGGCTACTGGTCACCCAATCCCTCAGTTAAAATTCTTGTCCTTGTGTTTAAATCTCTTCATAACAGAACTGCTATGAATGTACCCAATGATTTCAGTTATCTTGAGATATAAGATGCAAAAGTAAAGAGACTGATGTCTATAATAAATAAAAACAGAAAATGTTGGAAATACTCAGCAGGTCAGGCAGCATCTGTGGAGAGAGAAACAGTGTTGATGTTTCATCGACTTGAAATGTTAAATCTGTTTCTTCACAGATGCTGCCTGATCTGCTGAGTATTTCCAGCATTTTCTGTTTTTATTTTATTTCCAGCATCCGCAGTATTTTGCTTTTGTACTGATGTTTATAATAATTACCTTGTCTGATATTTCACTGCGAGAACCATCTAATCAATATTCCAAATGGCTTTTGTATCTCTAGGAGTTAATCCTTTGTAAGCTGAATCTGACCCATCAATAACCTTAAGTGAGAACATTTGTACCCTGTAGGCGACATAGGTAAAAAAATTTCAAATGCTACGCAGGGGCATGCATGACTCCAGATTGTGATGGACAAAAATGTGCTTGAAAGGCAAGAATATATATGCAGAACTTCCATGGCTTTGTTTACAGTGGGCCTTATCATAGGTGGTCCCTCGTATCGAGGATGACTTGCTTCCACGCCAAAAGGGATGAGTTCACAGGTGTTTCAATGAAGGACCTAATATTCCAGGTCCCGAACTACATCTTGAATGGTGAAAGATGCCTGTGCTTGGAATTTTTTAACATGTGGTGGCCTTTGCACACCAGCCCCACAAGGGCTAGACAGAGCTAGGTCTTGGTCC
The DNA here is from genome assembly GCF_044704955.1 of Pristiophorus japonicus. Classification (NCBI taxonomy): domain Eukaryota; kingdom Metazoa; phylum Chordata; class Chondrichthyes; family Pristiophoridae; genus Pristiophorus; species Pristiophorus japonicus. The sequence goes on from NC_091981.1 coordinate 65,104,187, forward strand.
AGTGGCAAGGATTAATCAAGACGACTGGATACCAGCTCTGCTGCATGGACCTGGTGCGCACACAATCACAGTGTAATCTGGCCCGTGCTGCCCCAGGGCGTACGCTTCTTCTGGCCCCAAACTCATGCCTCTCCTGGGCCCCGATCACGTCGCTCCACGATTACTTGCCATTCCTGCACCCCAACCTCGCCGCTCCTGCTGTACTTGCCCACACTCCAATCACCGACCAGCATTGAGGACTCTACACTTTAGAGAAGCGCAGACTTAGGGGTGATCTGATCGAGCTTTATAAGATGATGAAGGGAATAGATTGTGTTCGATTTGACAGCTTGTTATTCTAGAACCAAATGTTGGGAGGATCTATGGTCGGACCTGAACCACCCTGTTCTCTCCCCGGGAATGCTGCAGTTAAATTGGGAACCATTGTTCGTTCTTCCTGGTCTGGCCACTAAACGTTGGCATAATATTCAGATGGCATGTTCTTTCCCTATTACTACATCTTGTATACATCTGGGTTCTTAGCCAACAGAAGACCAACATGTAAAGGGGGAGGGAGGGCAGAAAACATCCCTTCATCCAGCAGAAACCAAGTGCTATCACGGACTGCAGCGGTTCAAGAAGGCGGATGACCACCATCTTCTCGAGGACAATTAGGGATCGGTAATAAATGCTGGCCTTGCCAGCGACACCCACATCCCATGAACGAATAAAAATAAATTTTAAAAAATAACGGGAGTTATCAAAGCAATCCACTTTTTCTGACACATGGCCATCTTAAAGCCAACACCTGCCTGACTCCTGAATTTATATTTAATCGAGGTCCTATTATGTATAGGATCCTAATACCATTATCATGGCATTCTGGGTGGACGGGATAGGTTGTCACAGACCAGGAGAAGAGGCCCTCAAAGGTAAGTTTTTAAAAAAAAACACACCAGTGGGCCTTAATTGCCATTGCCAGGGAATGAGATGTATACATCCAGTGAAAGAGTTTGGAAGAGACCTACACTTAAACAGTGACTGGTTCCTGAAAAATACTATTTTTTTTCTCTTTGCTAACTGATATAGTTCTGTTCATAGGAATGTTTTTGAGTTATCGGTTTATAAAAAAAGGCAACTTCATACAATACAAAATATAAAGCTCTCATTCTGTCTTAAGCTCTAGCTGTGTGTTTCTCTCATTGAAGTAAAAATAGGTTCTTGAAAATATCTTTCCTATCAAAACTTAACCTCAAAGATTTAAAAGTTCACGGCTTAGCTTGTTTTGAGGTTATCTGGAAAAACAAACTCATTATTATTGCTAAAGCCTCCAATGTCTGGTCCTATAGCACAGTTTAGTTGCTGAAAATTATACTGTGCACGCGCTGGCTCTGCTGTATGCTGGCAATTGTAAGCACTGATGCTTGCTTGCAGATATAGTAATGTTTCTTCAGTTACAGACTCAAGAGTACGAACTCAAACTCCTAGGCTTTTCAGAGGCTGAGGCCTACTAAAAACATTAATAAAGATACATGAAAGACAAAGTTATAAGTAAATTATTGTATAATCTGTATTTTTTGTCTTTACTATGTTGCAAACTTTCTTTTCAAAATTGACTGTTATTAGGAAAACAAAGATAGTGGTCAAGCATTTTCAAAAAGCTTTCAGAATGATTTTGATTGGTTCATATTTCCTGTTCATCCATTGTCATTACTTTCACATATGCTTGGTAGGGTTCTACAATGTTTGTTTAATACATTTTCTCCCTATGTAGTTCTGATTTGCTGTTTTATATGGAAGCCAATCGATTTGAGTCAATCAAAGTGATGTAGGTAGTTGGAATGTGGTGTGCAATGACCATCACACGTTAAAACAATCCACACACTTGCATCTCCCACCCTTCAAGATATAGTTCGGGACCTGGAATATTAGGTCCTTCATTGAAACACCTGTGAACTCGTCCCTTTTTGGCATGGAAGCAAGTCATCTTCGTTTCGAGGGACTGCCTCTGATGATGATGCAGTCGACTGTTTTTATTGCTGGTGGATTTACTCTGGCATTGCTCGAGCCGAATTGGAGGATATGCTGTTTTAGAACAAAAGATAGGCCATGCAATGCAGAATATAGTATAGGGATCCCAAATTTACAATGGCATTATGTTAACGACATGGTATTCTGTTTTCACTGGTGTTTTGGGGATCAAATTCTATAACTAAGCAAGTTGCCTTGGGCTGTGATAGTACTGAGTTGGAGGTCATAACATATAACATAAGAAATAGGAACTGGAGTAGGCCATTTGGCCCCTTGAGCCTGCTCTGCCATTCAATAAGATCATGGCTGATCTTCTACCACAGCTCCACTTTCCTGCACTATCCCCATATCCCTTGGTATCCAAAAATCAATCCATCTCTGTCTTGAATATACTCAACTGAGCATCCATAGCTCTCCGGGGTAGAGAATTCCAAAGATTCACAACCCTTGAGTGCTGGTTAGAACCTTAAAATTTTGCTTTCCTATAGCGGGTTGACTCTGCCCAATCACGATTTTCTAAGTGCTTTGTTATCACGTCCCTAATAGATTATAGCATTTTCCCTACCACTGATGTCACGCTAACTGGTCTATAGTCCCCTGTTTTCTCTCCCTCCTTTCTTGAATAGCTGAGGGTTACATTTGCTACCTTCCAATCCACGGGGACTGTTCTAGAATCTAGAACTTTGGAAGATCAAAACTAATGCAACCACTATCTCTGTAGCTACCTCTTTTAAAATCCTAGGATGTAGAACATCAGGTCCAGGAGATTTGTCAAATTTTAGTCCCATTAATTTTTCCAATACTGTTTCTTTACTAATACTAATTTATTTATATTCCTCATTCTCACTAGACCCTTGATTTCCCACTAGTTCCAAAATGTTTTTTGTGTTTTCTACTGTGAGGTCATGAAGGACATTATATTCATCTAAATCTAATCTTTTTTACTCTTGTTTAACACACAATTAAGGGTGAAATGTGAGCTCATGTTTCTTGAGATCTCCCAAAAGACTTTTGGTTGGCTTGTAAAAAAAAATTAATAAGTTATCAGATAATAACAAACACATGGCTTGAGGACATAAACATCATTTTTCAAAAATCTCAAACTATTCAAACATTAATTTTTTAGGCTGTTTCCACGTGAGGCATATCAAAGAGGCACACACGGCTGGAGTGTGAAAAAATTTGGAAGAAATTTCTTAATTGTTTACTGCCCAGGAATATTGAAGCAAGTTTCTGGAGCTGCAGCTGTATAAACAGATCTTGAGTAATAATGATTGCTGTGGAATTTAAAATCTAAACAGATCAAGTGTAATTCACTGTGTGTGTGTGTACCCCTCTATTCCCCTTCTCTCTGCTGTGATTTTTTTCAGCTGAACTCTTTCTGAAGTTGAAGTTACTGGCTTCATTTTGAATAGAAATCGTTAACTAGCAGCAGGTGTGATTACTGCATCACCATTTTAGCCAAATGTAGTAATTTTAGTCAAAAATCCTTGGGTAAATGTACTTAATGAATATGTACCACCATTTAGTCTCTTTACAATCGCACCAATTTTGGAAATTCTGGCATGAATTTATCAGACACACCGCATCTAGGTTTTTGATCAGCAGTTGCAAGCGGTACTTTGACTTCATCAGAGTGATGTCTTGCAATGAGGTGCACCAGACCTGTCCCTGCTCTCCATCCAGTACGTGCTTAGATGCTGCTTGCCTTTCACCATAATGTGCTCTGTTGGAGCTGCTCGTTATTGGTTGCACTTGCTTTCATCTGGCTTGGAGCAGTTATTCTGATTGGTTGAGCTGATCACGAAGACAGCTCCCCTCTCCATACAAAATGGATGGCGTTTCCATGGTGTTTGTGTTTTCACCTGCATTAAACACCATCTTAGCTAACCAATAAATTGTAACCAAGGAAGTAAAGCGCATATGATGATGAAAACTATTCGCAGACTGCTTTTTGTTTTACTACTCTACCAATAAACAGACAGCAAAGTTAAAATACACAGACGATTATTGGCAAGACTTTATTTTTGTCTTAAAACACTCCAGTGATGGGCTGTGGGACATTTTGCTACACTAAAAGCACTATACTATATTGATATTGAGGAGGAGTTAAACTAATATGGCAGGGGGATGGGAACCAATGGAGGGAGACAAAAAGGAGGCAAAAGCAAAAGACAAAGGAGATGAGGAAAAGTGGAGGGCAGAGAAACCCAAGGCAAAGAACAAAAAGGGCCACTGTACAGCAAAATTCTAAAAGGACAAAGGGTGTTAAAAAAAAACAAGCCTGAAGGCTTTGTGTCTTAATGTAAGGAGTATCTGCAATAAGGTGGATGAATTAACTGTGCAAATAGATGTTAACAAATATGATGTGATTGGGATTACGGAGACGTGGCTCCAGGATGATCAGGGCTGGGAACTCAACATCCAGGGGTATTCAACATTCAGGAAGGATAGAATAAAAGGAAAAGGAGGTGGGTTGGCATTGCTGGTTAAAGAGGAGATTAATGCAATAGTTAGGAAAGACATTAGCTTGGATGATGTGGAATCTATATGGGTAGAGCTGCAGAACACCAAAGGGCAAAAAACGTTAGTGGGAGTTGTGTACAGACCTCCAAACAGTAGTAGTGATGTTGGGGAGGGCATCAAACAGGAAATTAGAGGTGCATGCAATAAAGGTGCAGCAGTTATAATGGGTGACTTTAATATGCACATAGATTGGGCTAGCCAAACTGGAAGCAATACGGTGGAGGAGGATTTCCTGGAGTGCATAAGGGATGGTTTTCTAGACCAATATGTCGAGGAACCAACTAGGGGGGAGGCCATTTTAGACTGGGTGTTGTGTAATGAGAGAGGATTAATTAGCAATCTCATTGTGCGAGGCCCCTTGGGGAAGAGTGACCATAATATGGTGGAATTCTGCATTAGGATGGAGAATGAAACAGTTAATTCAGAGACCATGGTCCAGAACTTAAAGAAGGGTAACTTTGAAGGTATGAGGCGTGAATTGGCTAGGATAGATTGGCGAATGATACTTAAGGGGTTGACTGTGGATGGGCAATGGCAGACATTTAGAGACCGCATGGATGAATTACAACAATTGTACATTCCTGTCTGGCGTAAAAATAAAAAAGGGAAGGTGGCTCAACCGTGGCTATCTAGGGAAATCAGGGATAGTATTAAAGCCAAGGAAGTGGCATACAAATTGGCCAGAAATAGCAGCGAACCCGGGGACTGGGAGAAATTTAGAACTCAGCAGAGGAGGACAAAGGGTTTGATTAGGGCAGGGAAAATGGAGTACGAGAAGAAGCTTGCAGGGAACATTAAGGCGGATTGCAAAAGTTTCTATAGGTATGTAAAGAGAAAAAGTTAGTAAAGACAAACGTAGGTCCCCTGCAGTCAGAATCAGGGGAAGTCATAACGGGGAACAAAGAAATGGCAGACCAATTGAACAAGTACTTTGGTTCGTTATTCACTAAGGAGGACACAAACAACCTTCCGGATATAAAAGGGGTCAGAGGGTCTCGTAAGGAGGAGGAACTGAGGGAAATCTTTATTAGTCGGGAAATTGTGTTGGGGAAATTGATGGGATTGAAGGCCGATAAATCCCCAGGGCCTGATGGACTGCATTCCAGAATACTTAAGGAGGTGGCCTTGGAAATAGCGGATGCATTGACAGTCATTTTCCAACATTCCATTGACTCTGGATCAATTCCTATCGAGTGGAGGGTAGCCAATATAACCCCACTTTTTAAAAAAGGAGGGAGAGAGAAAACAGGGAATTATAGACCGGTCAGCCTGACCTCAGTAGTGGGTAAAATGATGGAATCAATTATTAAGGATGTCATAGCAGCGCATTTGGAAAATGGTGACATGATAGGTCCAAGTCAGCATGGATTTGTGAAAGGGAAATCATGCTTGACAAATCTTCTGGAATTTTTTGAGGATGTTTCCAGTAAAGTGGACAAAGGAGAACCAGTTGATGTGGTATATTTGGACTTTCAGAAGGCTTTCGACAAGGTCCCACACAAGAGACTAATGTGCAAAGTTAAAGCACATGGGATTGGAGGTAGTGTGCTGACGTGGATTGAGAACTGGTTGTCAGACAGGAAGCAAAGAGTAGGAGCAAATGGGTACTTTTCAGAATGGCAGGCAGTGACTAGTGGGGTACTGCAAGGTTCTGTGCTGGGGCCCCAGCTGTTTACATTGTACATTAATGATTTAGACGAGGGGATTAAATGTAGTATCTCCAAATTTGCGGATGACACTAAGTTGGGTGGCAGTGTGAGCTGCGAGGAGGATGCTATGAGGCTGCAGAGTGACTTGGATAGGTTAGGTGAGTGGGCAAATGCATGGCAGATGAAGTATAATGTGGATAAATGTGAGGTTATCCACTTTGGTGGTAAAAACAGAGAGACAGACTATTATCTGAATGGTGACAGATTAGGAAAAGGGAAGGTGCAACGAGACCTGGGTGTCATGGTACATCAGTCATTGAAGGTTGGCATGCAGGTACAGCAGGCAGTTAAGAAAGCAAATGGCATGTTGGCCTTCATAGCGAGGGGATTTGAGTACAGGGGCAGGGAGGTATTGCTACAGTTGTACAGGGCCTTGGTGAGGCCACACCTGGAGTATTGTGTACAGTTTTGGTCTCCTAACTTGAGGAAGGACATTCTTGCTATTGAGGGAGTGCAGCGAAGATTCACCAGACTGATTCCCGGGATGGTGGGACTGACCTATCAAGAAAGACTGGATCAACTGGGCTTGTATTCACTGGAGTTCAGAAGAATGAGAGGGGACCTCATAGAAACGTTTAAAATTCTGACGGGTTTAGACAGGTTAGATGCAGGAAGAATGTTCCCAATGTTGGGGAAGTCCAGAACCAGGGGTCACAGTCTAAGGATAAGGGGTAAGCCATTTAGGACCGAGATGAGGAGAAACTTCTTCACCCAGAGAGTGGTGAACCTGTGGAATTCTCTACCACAGAAAGTAGTTGAGGCCAATTTACTAAATATATTCAAAAGGGAGTTAGATGAAGTCCTTACTACTCGGGGGATCAAGGGGTATGGCGAGAAAGCAGGAAGGGGGTACTGAAGTTTCATGTTCAGCCATGAACTCATTGAATGGTGGTGCAGGCTAGAAGGGCTGAATGGTCTGCTCCTGCACCTATTTTCTATGTTTCTATGATACAAGTTGTTAAAATATCAGCTCAAACATTTTGTAAATGCTTTTTCATTTGTTTTCAAATAATTTCAAAAAGCAAACGTGTACTACAGTGAACAGAAACAATTTGACTTTCCAACTGAGAAAAATATAAAAATATAAAACACAGGCATTTAAATCAACTGTCTGACAGTCTCTCTCAAGTAAATATCCTGTTTAAATGTTAGATTTTACCATAATAGAGCGGTTAAAATTAGTGCTCCTATTTGTTTTCAAATTACTTGGAAAAGGCAAAGAAACTCAGAAATCCTGTTTACAGCATGAATAGAGATACACTCACTGCTTGTTACAGTGAGAGGATTATAATGCATTCTCGGAAATGTTGCACTTGTTCAACCTGGGGCTTAAAGGTTATTGCAAGTATGAAGTGGTAACTCTGGGGAAAGATAGCAACTGTAAGCCCAGATTGTAGTGTTGAGGTGAGGCCCTCAAGTAAAAGACTTCATGACTATACTCAAAAAAGAAAATCTATGGGGTAGGTTTAATGTTATTGTGAAATATGCAATTTTTAATGTTTTTGTATTACAAATCTTATTTTATTTTGAGTCCTTAATGGATCAACTGAAGGAATAAAATGGGAGACAATCATTTTAAAGAATGATTTTGAGTGGATTGATTTGCCACCTTTTTCTTGGTAACTTGCTAGCTTGCCCATTTTTGATTTGTAGTTTTTTTTTATAAACTTAGTTTTCATTCCTGCTTGCTACATGCTGATTGATACGCTGTCTTGTCTGTTCAGGTGTAATTTAACATTTTATTAAATACAAAATTTCAGTCAACACGTGCAAGTGTGATACAGAAATCTTCATTTGGGTGATGGATGTCTGAAGTGCGAAGGACAGGGAGTGCGTAAGGCGGGGGTCCATATTTTTTTTAAAATGGGCTCCAACAGGCCTCCGTTTGAAATCATGTGGGAATGAAATTAAATAGAAGGTTTTTAAAATTTGTTTGCGATTTGGGTGAGTCTGGCAAGGCTATATTTATTGCACATCCTTAGTTGCCCAGGCAAGGTGGTGATGGGCTGCTTGTTTGGAAAAACTCCAATCTTTGTAGTGATAGTGGTCTCACAATGGTGATTTTGAGCTGGTGAATATGAAAGAACAGCAAGTCAAGATAGTGTGTGACTAGGAGGGTAATCTGGAGGTAATGGTTATCCCCCAATATTGCTGTTCTCATGCAGTGGTCGAATTTGTGTGACTGGGAGGTACAGTTAAAGTAAGCTGTTAAATTGCTGCAGTATATCTTGTATATAATACATCATGCGCTGGTGGTGGAGGAAGTGCAAGGGTAGATGGAGAGGAAATATTTCCTCTGGCAGGGGAGTCCAAAACAAGGAGCATTTCCTTAAAATTAGAGCTAGGCCATTCAGGGGTGATGTCAGGAAACAATTCTTCACGCAAACAGTGGAAATCTGGAACTCTCCTCTAAAAAGTTGCTGAGGCTCGGTCAATTGAAGGTTTCAAGACTGAGATTGATATATATTTAGAGTTACTGAACCAAGGTGGGTAGATGGAGTTACGATACAGATCAGCCATGATTTAATTGAATGGCAGAGCAGGCTTAAGGGGCTGAATGGCTTTCCCCTGTTCCTAAGGTGGTATATTCCAGATTTAGGCCCTGCTCTGTGTTGAGTTAACAGATTTCAAACCAAGAGCTCGTACAATTGCTCTCAATATTCCTGGGTTAAAAGAGGAAAATAAATCAACCATGGTTTCTGTACCTGATTACTATTGATTGACGACTCGAAAGGGTGCATGTATGGATTTCCTCGGGGACAGAAGAGGCATCACAGTCCAGTCCAATCATGTCGTCACCAAAGTCAAATAACCTGCCAAATAATCACTTGCCAATATTTACTTATGAATGCCCACTTGGGTGAAGTACTGGGAAGATGCTGACACTTATGCAATCATCTCTCAATTTGAGCCAGTGCATTTGGGAAAATAGGGCAAATTAGGGGGAAACTTTCATAGTAATTTCTTTATTGTATTATCTTTGCTGATCTTTGTAACTGACATCATTAAAGTTCTCAAGCATCTGTCACACTGATAATTGATTAACTATCAATTTCTACGTGAAGATTTCTTGATTAAAGATATTGTCATATAGCTACAGGAAATTGTATAAATGTGCGATTCCAATGTTTATTATGGAGGTGGCACACTCAATTCTGTTTTAACTGGTACAACTGAAACCAAGAATGTAGTATGTTAAAGGTCAGTTGAAAGATCAGATAAATTCAATTGATATTCTTGCTTTCAAGACATTGATTCAAAGACTTGTTGCTCAAAAGTCCTACCTTCTGTCTTGCTTTAGTTTAGGACCTTACTGTACATATGCAAAAAGCTTTGTAATCTAGAAACTGCTCCCTGTGGATGAACTTCAACAAAGGATTTTGAAACCGTTATTAAATTGGAAGTGCTGGTTTCTTTTGATCTGTGCCTGACAGATCATGTTCCTTGAGGATTAAACAGTGGAAGGTTTGTACTGAGACTTTACAATGTGGATGCATTGTAAGTGAGTTACGATATTGGAATGTTTTTCACTATAATTGAAGATTATTCAATTTCCACTATACAACTGTGCCAAGCCTTCAAGCAATCCCAAACTAATTCTGGCACAGTATTTAAGCAGGCAATGTAACTGAATTCCAAACAAAGTTGGAATTGAAAACTTCTATCACTCTGTTAAACATAGCCCCACCCACAATCATGCCATTTGCTTTAACTAACTCGTGTTGCTTGGAGACCATTTCAGAAGCCCAAGCATTAAAACTTAACTAACCACTTTAGAGTTGTAAAAAAGACAGAAATGTTATGTACTGGGCACAGTACAGTGAATATCAGTTATCAGATCACTTTGGGACACAAGCGATGTTTGTATCTTTGAAGTCCTCTACAGTATAGTGGCTCGTAATTTGTGGTCGGTGGTGATGCGATAGCAATTGCCACCAACCTCTTAAAGAAATCTCGCGATTTCTGTGGCGAGAACTTTAGTTTCCTTGACATATAATTGATCGTAGTGCTGCCAATAGGGACGGAGAGCAGCAGTGATGTAATCAAGCTGTCTAAACAGCTGATCACATTGAAGAATTTTCACAGATAGCAAACCAGGAAACAAAAGGCATTAATCATCTACACTTTAATTTTTTTTTACAGAAAGCGAACTAAAAATTGGGACATACACACGGGGTTATGGTAGAAGCTGAAATATGAACAAACTTTTTTTTAAAATTGTAATTAGTCTTTTTTATCGAAGTGGAGAAATTTGACATTCCACAAATATAAAATTAGTTTTTCGGAGCCAGAACAGTTGTTTAACAATAAATGCGTTGTTAAAACCCCAGTTACACCTATTTCAACAAGGCATAGCAATCAATGGGTTTTTAACAGTGATAGCGCAGAAAAGCTTACGTTTTCATCAGTTCTATTGATTGCACTGACAGCGCAGCCTGCATCAAAGCAGTGAAAGACTGACCACAGCTTCAGGATTTCCGCACTTAGCTGCACATGCGCTAAATCTTGAAGTTATAGTCAGTTTCAGAGGGGTAATGACGTCAAACGCTGACATTTTTGTCATCATTACCCACGGCAAGATTCGGGCTATTTTGCGGTGCTATTTCCCATGCAACTCTATTGTTAATGGACTCTCAAAGTTAGTGTGTTTTAAAAAGATCACATCATTTTTTTTGTGGGGGAAGCTAAGTATTTACTAAATTAAGCAGAGCACATCACACCTCCTGAAGTCTGCCATTTAGTGCTATCTATTGATAATTTCAATGAATGAATATGAGACACACTTGCTAACTTTTTTTAGTTCTCTGATTTGATGAAGGGTTAACCTATCATTTCTCTCTACAAATGCTGAGTGACCAGCTGTTTTTTCCAGTATTCTCTGTTGTTATTTCAAATTTCCAGCATTTGCAGGGTTTTTTTGTACTGTTTGGTTTACTGCCACTTCTGTTCCAGGAGTGCCTACTTTAAAGAAATTCTGTTCTTGTCATCAGGATTTATTTTGGTCTCTTTTATTCTGTTCATCATCATTTAATATTTTCATCCTTTATATCACAATGGCATTTGCAGAAATGTATTTTAGATTTAATTTATTTACTCATGTTAAAGAATTCTAATTCTATGTCAGCCCTCAGCTTCTGATGGCAACTCTTAACTAAATAATTCGAGGAGCCCAGGTTACTGTCCTTGTCAAAACTTGAGTTCAAGCGCTGCCCTTATTTTCCCTTCAATAGATATGTATTTTGTAATGAAGAAACTGACAGAAGCATGCATGGAGAAAGCTACACACTGTCAAGTGCTACCGCATAGAGATACATGATTTAATAACCTAGGAACTGGCATTAAAGCTATGCTAAATGTGTTTTATAAATACTCACTGATGACAACACTGACGATTTAAAATTTGAGTTCAGCATCTAAATTCAGTCATAGATGCTAAATATCAAGATCTGCAAATTTATTGTAATGAATTGGTATGCTATGTCTTTTTGGCACCTCCCATGTTACTTTTGGGTATCGAATACTTGTTTGTGCTTTTTGTCCTTGTGTACATTGGAACCTTGCTCAAATGTAAAAATTATATTTTCTTGAAAATATTATTAGCAGCTCGATTCCTACTTGTCTCCCAGACTCCAACCCCTAATTTCCAGTTCTCCTGCTCAAAGCTAAATATCAGAGTTGTAAAGATGGATGTTACTGCGGGCAAATAACAAAATACATTTCTGTAGTGCCTTTCATGTTGGAAAATTGGGCCCAAAATACACTTGAAATTGCGCTGGTTTGGTTACACTAAGTTTCCGCTAAAAATAATTTGCATAATCACAAACGTAAAATCTTCCATAAACCAGTGCAATCGGGCAACGTAATAGAACGTAATCATTTTTTTCCTTTCCATTAAAATGTGTTCCTTGATGTATTTAACAGTGGTAACCTGGTCCATGTCTCCGTAATCCCAATTATATCATATCCGTTAACAGCTATCTGCGCAGTCAATTTATCCACCTTATTATGAATGCTCCTCGCATTGAGATGCTTGTTTTTTAACACTCTTTGTCCTTTTAGAATTATGTTGTAATGTGGCCCTTTTTGATTTTTGCCCTTGATTTCTCTGCCCTCCACAATTGCTTTTCTCCTTCCTACTTTTTGCTTCTGCCCCCTTTTTACTTCCCTCTGCCTCCCTGCATAGATTCCCATCCCCCTGCCATTTTAGTTAAAAACCCTCCCCAACAGCACTAGCAAACACTCCACCTAGGACATCGGTTCCGGTCCTGCCCAGGTGCAGACTGTCTGGTTTGTACTGGTCCCACCTCCCCTAGAACCGGTTCCAATGTCCCAAGAATTTGAATCCTTCCCCCTTGCACCATTCCTCAAGCCACGTATTCATCTGAGCTATTCTGCAATTCCTACTCTGACTAGCATGTGGCACTGGTAGCAATCCTGAGATTACTACCTTTGAGGTCCTACTTTTTAATTTAACTCCTAGCTCCCTAAATTCAGCTTGTAGAACCTCAATTGGCAAATCAGTCATGGGTGGTTGTCTTCTGCAAGATGGATGCAGTTTTACAGTCTGGCATGAAAATAATCATTTCAAAGATCTATTGTGCCTGAGAGGTACTTTGTGACACTTTGTTGTTCTATTCAATGCGCTCAGCATGATACTTAGTTACAGATAGTCATACTTCAGTGGCGGAGCCAGTACGGGGTCGGGGGGAGGGCTCATGACCCCTCCAATCATTTTGAAGTTAGCCAACACAGTTTCGGAGGACCACCACAGGCACTTCTGTCTTTGGCCTCCGGGTTCAGCCTGTAAGTCTGTTCAGTTCTGGGCTTGGTCCTTGGATTGGGTATGTTGGCACTCCCGCAGTTCCCAGCTCAGTCCTCTTCCTGCCAAGCCAGCCAAATTTTGAGTTTGACCCCATTCCCCCTCATTAGCCAAACCTAGCTCCACCACTGTCAAACTTCAAAAAGTTGTTTTTCATTACTGGAAGTGATAATTGTATTTAGTCGATAAACTTCCAAGTAATAACTTGTGAATGGCTGTTGATCTAATGTAATTATGAGAGATGGTATTCATCTATTGCCTTTTGTTTCTGTTCTGTTGGGTGGGTCACATTGTCTGCATGCCCTACACGAGACTCCCAAAGCAAGCGCTCTACGCGGAGCTTCGACACGGCAAGTGAGCACCAGGTGGGCAGTGAAAATGCTTCAAGGACACCCTCAAAGCCTCCTTGACAAAGTGTAACATCCCCACCGACTCCTGGGAATCCCTGGCCCAAAACCGCCCAAAGTGGAGGAAGAGCATCTAGGAGTGTGCTGAGCACTTCGAGTCCCATTGCCGAGAACAAGCAGAAACCAAGCGTCGACAGCGGAAGGAGCATGCGTCAGCCCAGGCTCCCCAACCACCCTTTCCTTCAACCACTGTCTGCCCACCTGTGGCAGAGACTGTAGCTCCCACATTGGACTCTTCAGTCACCTGAGAACTCATTTTTAGAATGGAAGCATCATCATCATCATCATAGGCAGTTCCTCGAAATCGAGGAAGACTTGTTTCCACTCTAAAAGCGAGTTCTCAGGTGGCTGTACAGTCCAATGCGGTGTTATAGCCTCTGTAACAGGTGCGGCAGACAGTGGTTGAAGGCAAGGGGGCGTGGGGAGCCTGGTTTGCCGCTGCCTGCGCTTGGTTTCTACATGCTCTTGGTGACGAGACTCAAGGTGCTCAGTGCCTTCCCTTAAGCAAGTCATCCTCGACTCCGAGGGACTGTCTATGATGATGATTTGTATAATTTCAGAGAGTTTAGATAGTATTTCTTTGGGACCGTTTCAGCTCTTCAGCCTGCAGAAGAGTTCTATATTTAAACCTTGTGCCCACCAGTAGAGAAGATAGATCAGTTTGACACTGTAGTCTGTTTTACAGCATAAGATCTCCACTTTGTTTCAAAATCTATGTATAGAGAGGAAGTGAATGGGGACTTTATTATTTTATACATTGGGGAGAATAGTGAAACTTCTGATTCACTGTTTTATACTGTATATTGTTCATGAACCTGCTTTATTTAAATAAACTATGTTACTTTAGAGCTTGAATCAGCCTTTCCAAAAGAGGAGAATCACATGGTGGCATGTGATACATTCTAGCAGAATATTGTTTACATAGATATCGGACAGGTTAAGGCATGCTTCAGATTTTAAGGATGGCAAGGTCCACATAAAGGAATGGCTAGTGATACTGAACCCAAGAAAATATCCAGCATAAAAATCCAAAAACTTGATAACTTGCTTCCTTCTACACACTTCCAAGATGCCCTAATGTACTCTAGTCCTTGGGGAAAGAAATACCCCCTAACTTCACTAATTCACAATTTCCTTTCCTAAGCTTGTCATCCACACTGATGTTAATGCCTCCTTTGATCTGCTTCAGAACTGCTATGGTAACAATGGTAAGGTGTCTGAATTAGTGATTGAAGCTGCCAAAACACTAGCAATCATAGAGCCCCATCATTAGATTCATATGCGGACATTGACTCCACGGAATGTGCCAAAAACAGATGACCTTCAGTTAGAGGATTGAAAAAATGACCTTGCGGTTAACCAATGCAGAAATAACTAATCAGCGTATGGTAACACGGATCAGAGGAAGAATGGAACTATTTGACATATTTTAAAGCACATACTTATTTCCTAGAGACTGTGATCATATGATTGAATCGCTGAAAGAATTCATGATGCACAGGGGTAAACTGAAATACTGACAATTGTTATAGAACGTTCAACTTAGTTCACTAGCTGGCAAATGGATCCACAGTGAATTGCAGCAGTAGACAACAGTTAACATTAGACATTCATTGTTTGAGAATGCTTAAGTCCTTTTTAATATTAGTTTTACAATAAAGTACCCCCCTGTAATTTGTTATGGTACAGATACAAATTATTAACAGTAAAGTCTCACTTTTATTTTTTTTAGCATTGATTTCATTCTAAATAAAACAAGTATGGTTAAAATAAAATACTGTTAACATGATTGCCTTATCAGTGAAACATGATTGCACCTTTTGAAACACTCTATCCTCAAAGTGGATACCTGTTTACAATGGTCAATGGGGCAGGTCCCATGGGCGACCATAATACATAAGTCACTTTTATTTCACAAACCATATTGTTAAGAGTAACTGCTTCTCTGATATTAATAATCATATTGTGGATATTAATTGGCCTACCCAGAAGAATTAGGAGATGGCATGAGGTGGGGAGGTGGTGTATCATCTGATGTGTGCGTACAAGTTTCAAATTGATAGGTATACCTCTGATAATATTTAATGAGACCCACTTCCTGCTCTCTTGACCCTATTCCCACCAAACTGCTGACCACCCAATTTCCTTTTCAGGCTCCCATGTTTGCTGACATTGTTAACGGTTCTCTCTCCTCAGGTACTGTCCCCCTCTCCCTCAAATCTACTGTCAACGCCCCTCTCCTCAAAAAATCAACCGTCGACCCCTCCGTCCCTGCAAACTACCGTCCCATCGCCAACCTCCCTTTCCTTTCCAAAGTCCTTGAACGTGCTGTCGCCTCCAAAATCCATGCCTATCTTTCCCGCAATTCCATGTTTGAATCCCTCTAATCCAGCTTCCGTTCCAGCCACAGTATCGAAACGGCTCTCCTCAAAGTCACAAATTGCAACTTTTGTGACTGTGACAAAAGCAAACTATCTCCTCCTTGCCCTTCTTGACTTGTCTTTGACACGGTTGATCATTCTATCCTTCTCCAACACCTCTCCAGTGTCATCCAGCTGGATGGGATTGCACATGCCTGGTTCCATTCTTATCTATCTAATCGTAGCCAGAGATTCACCTGCAATAGCTTCTTTTCCCACCCCCGCATCGTTACCTCTGGTGTATCCTTGGCCTCCTATTTCTCATCTACATGTTGCTGCTTGGCGACATCATCCAAAAACACAGCGTCAGTTTCCACATGTAGCTGATGACACCCAGCTCTACCTCACTACCACTTCTCTCAACCCCTCCACTGTTATGTATGCAAACCTCACCTATGTGTAAGACTTGGCACAAGGGGGCACACCTGTGGGAGACCTATGGGTCACCTGTGCACCCTGGTGCAAGCAGGTATAAAAGGCAGTCCACTATGCTGCTGCCTCACTTTGGAGTTATATTAGAGACCAAGGTCACAATGGTTTGAGCCTACAACACAGTCTCATGGAGTTATTCTGAACTTAACTGCCGATGAGTTACAGATCACGAACCTTCACGTGGAAATGGCTGCCATTGGTATTCTTGAGAGATCTGTTGAGGGTGATGATTAGGAAGCTTTCGTTGAGCGTCTTGACCAGTACTTCGTGGCCAACGAGCTGGACATGGCTGAGACGGTGATCAAGTGCAGGGTGATTCTCCTCACCGTATGTGGGTCTTCGATATATGGCCTTCTCAAAAATCTGCTGGCACCGGACAAACCAACGGACAAGTCTTACACAGAGCTGTGTACATTGGCTCGGGAAGACCTCCAGCCGAAGGAGAGCATCTTAATGGCCAGGTATTGCTTTTACACGCACCATTGCTCCGAGGGCCAGAACGTGGCGAGCTTTGTCGCCGACCTAAGATGCCTTGCGGGACAGTGTGAATTTGCAAGATCTTTGGAGGAAATGTTGCGGGACTTTTTCGTGCTTGGAATCGGTCACGAGGTCATTCTTCGCAAACTGCTGTCTGCCGAATCCTTAGATCTGAGCAAGACCATTACGATAGCCCAGGCTTTCATATCCACAAACGACAACATGAAACAGATATCTTCACAGCATCGAAGCTCACCGGCAAGTACTGTGCATAAAATAATGCCTTCAACAGGCAGAACTGTACATGGTAGGGCCTACACGATTGCAGAGGCCAGGCCTTGGGTGACTCAGGCCGCCGTGGAATGTGAATGCGAATCCATTAACACCATGCTGGTGCTGCGGGGGCAGTCATAGAGCCCATCAATGTCAATTCAAGCACTATGTGTGCAAGGGCTATGGAACAATGGGGCACCTCCAGCGAATGTGCAAGCGACCTCTGACTCACCACGTGGCAGAGTCAGCAGAGGACGACCGATCCAGCGCAGATCACGCTGAATGAGCAGGAGAGGCAACTCAACCTGAGGATGAAGAGGAAGTGTATGGTGTACACACCTTCACCACCAAAAGCCCTCCGATAATGATAAAAGTTAAACTTAACGGCATTCCAGTCTCCATGGAATTGGACACTGGGGCGAGTCAATCAATCATGAGCCAGAAGGCTTTTGAGAAACTGTGGGGCAACAAGGCACTGAGGCCAAAACTGAGCCTGATTCACACAATGCTGCGTACTTACACCAAAGAACTTATACCTGTTATTGGCAGTGCGGCAGTGAAAGTATCGTACTTGATTTACCATGGTGCATGATTTACCACTATGGATTGTACCAGGCGATGGCCCAACGTTGTTCGGCAGAAGCTGGCTAGGAAAGATCTGATGGAACTGGGACGACATCAAAGCACTGTCTTTGGTGGATGACGCCCCGTGCACCCAGGTGCGAAACAAATTCCCAGCGTTATTCGAGCCAATCATTGGCAACTTCACAGGCGCCAAGGTACAGATCCATCAGGCAGCAGAGAGTCGGGATAAACGGGTCCTTTTCAGAATGGCAGGCAGTGACTGGTGGAGTGCCGCAGGGCTCAGTGCTGGGACCCCAGCTCTTTACAATATACATTAACGATTTAGATGAAGGAATTGAGTGTAATATCTCCAAGTTTGCGGATGACACTAAACTGGGTGGCGGTGTGAGCTGTGAGGATGCTAAGAGGCTGCAGGGTGACTTGGACAGGTTCGATGAGTGGGCAAATACATGGCAGATGCAGTATAATGTGGATAAATGTGAGGTTATCCACTTTGGGGGCAAAAACACGAAGGCAGAATATTATCTGAATGGCAGCAGATTAGGAAAAGGGGAGGTGCAACGAGACTTGGGTGCCATGGTTCATCAGTCACTGAAAGTGGACATGCAGGTACAGCAGGCGGTGAAGAAGGCAAATGGTATGTTGGCCTTCATAGCTAGGGGATTTGAGTATAGGAGCAGGGAGGTCTTACTGCAGTTATACAGGGTCTTAGTGAGGCCTCACCTGGAATATTGTGTTCAGTTTTGATCTCCTAATCTGAGGAAGGACGTTCTTGCTATTGAGGGAGTGCAGCAAAGGTTCACCAGACTGATTCCAGGGATGGCAGGACTGTCATATGAGGAGAGACTGGATCAACTGGGCCTTTATTCACTGGAGTTTAGAAGGATGAGAGGGGATCTCATAGAAACGTATAAGATTCTGACGGGACTGGACAGGTTCGATGCGGGAAGAATGTTCCCGATGTTAGGGAAGTCCAGAACCAGGGGACATAGTCTTACGATAAGGGGTAGGCCATTTAGGACTGAGATGAGGAGAAACTTCTTCAGTCAGAGAGTTGTTAACCTATGGAATTCCCTACCGCAGAGAGTTGTTGATGCCAGTTCATTGGATATATTCAAGAGGGAGTTAGATATGGCCCTTATGGCTAAGGGGATCAAAGGGGTACTGAGGGAATGATCAGCCATGATCCCATTGAATGGCGATGCAGGCTCGAAGGACCGAATGGCCTACTCCTGCACCTATTTTTCTATGTTTCTATCTTGTTCCTGGGGCAGGCCCCGTTCATCACAAGGCCCGAGCAGTCCCATATATGATGCAAGAGAAAGTCGAGATCGAGCTGGACAGACTTCAACGAGAGGGAATCATATCGCCAGTCGAGTTTAACGAGTGGGCCAGTCCAATCGTGCCGGTGCTAAAGAACGATGGGACGGTCAGAATCTGCGGTGACTACAAGGTAACGATCAACCGAGTCTTGTTATAGGAACAGTACACACTACCCAAAACGGAGGACTTATTCGCAACGCTAGCAGTGGGAAAGTCATTCACCAAGCTAGACCTAACCTCTGCTTACATGACACAGGAGCTGGCTGAACCATCAAAGAAATTGACTTGCATCAACACGCACAAAGGACTGTTCATGTACCACAAGAACCCCTTTGGGATTCGCTCGGCTGCAGCCATCTTCCAGAGGAACATGGAGAGGCTGCTGAAATCGGTTCCATGCACCGTGGTGTTCCAAGACGACATCTTGATCACTGGTCGTGATACCACCGAATACTTGCATAACCTGGAAGAGGTTCTAAAGCGACTGGACAGAGTGGAACTAAGGCTGAAATGCTCCAAGTGTGTTTTCCTGGCGCCAGAGGTCGAATTTCTGAGGAGAAAGATTGCGGCGGACAGCATCAGACCCACGGACTCCAAGATGGAGGCCATCAAGAATGCACCAGACCACAGAATGTGACGGAGCTGCGTTCGTTTCTGGGACTCCTTAACTATTTTGGTAACTTTCTACCGGGGTTGAGCACTTTGCTGGAACCCTTGCATTTATTGCTACGCAAGGGTGATGACTGGGTTTGGGGTAAATCTCAAGAGACAGCCTTTAATAAGGTGAGAAACCTGCTATGCTCTAACAAATCACTTGCATTGTATGACCTATGTAAACGTTTAGTACTAGCTTGTGATGCATCTTCGTACGGGGTCGGTTGTGTGTTACAGCAAGCCAATGTGTCAAACAAACTGCAACCGGTTGCATATGCGTCCAGAAGTTTATCCAAGGCTGAAAGAGCCTACAGTATGGTTGAGAAAGAAGAGTTGGCATGTGTATACGGGGTTAAGAATATGCACCAATATCTATTTGGTCTCCGGTTTGAGCTTGAAACCGACCACAAACTGCTTACTTCACTGCTCTCAGAAAGCAAAGTTATCAACACCAATGCTTCATCCTGCATCCAAAGATGGGCACTAACATTGTCTGCATATGACTATGTAATCCGCCACAGACCAGGCACTGAGAACTGCGTTGACGGCCTCAGTCATCTGCCATTGCCCACTACCGGGGTGAAAATGGCGCAGCCCGCAGACTTGCTTCTAGTCATGGATGCTTTTGAGAGCAAGAGGTCACCCGTCACGGCTCGCCAGATCAGGACCTGGACTAGCCAAGACCCTGTGCTATCACTAGTAAAAAGCTGCATCCTCAGTGGGAGCTGGTCGCGGTTCCTGGGGAAATGCAAGAAGAAATTAAGCCGTTTTACCGACATAAGGCTGAATTATCCATTCAATTGGATTGTCTCCTATGGGGGAATCGTGCGGTTTTGCCAAAAAAAGGCAGGGAAATGTTTATACGTGACCTACACAGTACCCACCCAGGCATAGTCATGATGAAGGCTATCGCCAGGTCGCACATCTGATGGCCCGGCATTGACTCAGGAGGCTGTGGTCATGGCTCTCCAAACAGTGGTCCAGGGTCCACATAGATTTTGCTGGCCCTTTTCTGGGTAAGATGTTTCTAGTAGCAGTGGACGCTTAGTCTAAATGATTGAATGTATAATAATGTCATCATGTACATCCACTGCCACCATTGAAAGCCTCAGGGCCATGTTCGCCACCCATGGTTTGCCCGACGTCCTTGTTAGTGACAATG
The DNA here is from genome assembly GCF_044704955.1 of Pristiophorus japonicus. Classification (NCBI taxonomy): domain Eukaryota; kingdom Metazoa; phylum Chordata; class Chondrichthyes; family Pristiophoridae; genus Pristiophorus; species Pristiophorus japonicus. The sequence continues at coordinate 65,124,985 of NC_091981.1, forward strand.
GACCATGTTTCACCAGCTTGGAATTCAATGAGTTCATGACCCGCAATGGCATTAAGCTTGTCAGGTCTGCCCCATTTAAGCCCGCATCCAACGGCCAAGCAGAATGGGCAGTCCAAACCATCAAGCAGAGCTTGAAACACATAACAGACGGCTCCTTGCAGACCCAGTTATCTCGGGTCCTACTCAGCTACCGGACACACCCCCATTCGCTCACCGGGGTTCCCCCTGCAGAATTGTTAATGAAGAGAGCACTCAAAACCAAGCTCTCTCAATGATCAGGTAGAAACCCGGCGGCACCGGCATAACGTGTACCACAATCGCGCGACTGTATCATGTGACATTGAGGTTAATGATCTGGTGTTTGTTTTAAATTACGGTCACGGTCCCAAGTGAATGCTGGCACTGTCTTAGCCAAGGAGGGGAATAGAGTGTTTGTTGTTAAATTGCTGAATGGGCAAATGTGCAGAAAGCACCTGGATCAGACCAAACTGCGATTCACGGACAACCAAGAACAGTTTGAAGAAGACATTACCATCTATGATCCACCCACACACACCCAACCAGCAATCGACCTCGCTGTCAACCACGAGGATGAACCCACCATGCCTGACAGTCCGATCAGACCAGCCGTGCGGCCGTGCAGCAATGATCCGACCAACTCACCCATGCCAGGACTTCAACTCAGGCGATTGACCCGGGAACGCAGAGCGCCAGATCGCCTCAACCTGTAAATAACTTGTACATAAGATTTTGGGGGGGAAGTGATGCTATGTATGCAAACATCACCTATGAGTAAGACTTTCCACTAGTGGGCACACCTGTGAGAGACCTATGGGTCACCTGTGCACCCCGGAGCAAGCAGGTATAAAAGGCAGTCCACCATGCTGCTGCCTCACTTTGGAGTTATATTAAAGAGTTATAATGGTTTGAGCTTACAACACAGTCTCGTGGAGTTATTCTGAACTTAACATCCACGGTCTCTAAATTGTCAGACTGCTTGACTGACATCCAGTTTTGGATGAGCAGATATTTTCTCCGATTGAATATTGGGAAGACCGAAGCCGTTGTTTTCAGTCCTCGCCACAAACTCCGGTCCCTAGCCACCGACTCCATCCCTCTCCCCAACTTCTGTCTGAGGCTGAACTGGACTGTTCACAACCTTGGTGTCATATTTGACCCTGAAATGAGCTTTCAACCACATATCCGCAGCATAACTCAGACCGCCTATATCCACCTCTGTAACATTGCCCTTCTCCGCTTCAGCTCATCCACTGCTGAAGCCCTCATCCTTGCTATTGTTACTGTTATATATGCAACCCTATTTAACCAGCATTCTACCGCCACCAGTGGGCGTATCTATTGGAGTCCCAAGGGATCCCAGCATCCCTTGAGAGCACTGTATATAAGCATGTTGCATGCTCTCCTTCAGATTTTGGTGCTCCCGGACCAGCGTTCACAGTTCTTCATACGATTTAGTTGTTGGTTTCAACGGAGCAAGAAGATTATTCATGAGGCCATAGATTTTTGCCTGCAGACGGTGAGGAGAATCGCCCTTCGTCTCCCATGCTGTACCAACACTCTGGAGTTAGAATAAAGAGACTAAGGTCACACTTACTCACATCTACAGTAATCAATCACATTACTTTATTCAGGACATAACAACTGGCGACGAGATAACGAACCATCACGCGAAAATGCAGAGAATGGTTGGTATCCTGGAGAAATTCTCAGAAGGGGACGATTGGGAGGCCTTCGTGGAGCGACTCGACCAATACTTCGTGGCCAACAAGTTGGAAGGGAGTATGAAAGCTGCCAAACGAAGGGCGATCCTCCTCACTGTCTGCAGGCAACAATCTATGGCCTCATGAATAATCTTCTTGCTCCGGTGAAACCAACAACTAAATCGTATAAAGAACTGTGAACGCTGGTCCGGGAGCACCAAAATCTGAAGGAGAGCATTCTGATGGCAATGTATCGATTTTACACGTTTCAACGGTCTGAAGGCCAGGAAGTGGCGAGCTACGTTGCCGAACTACGTTGCCGAACTAAGGTGCCTTGCAGGACATTGCGAATTCGATGGATTCCTGGAGCAAATGCTAAGAGACCTTTTTATGCTTGGCATTGGCCATGAGGTTATCCTTCGCAAACTATTGACTGTTGAAGCACCGAGCCTGAGCAAAGCCATAACGATAGCCCAGGCATTTATGACCATCAGTGATAACACCAAACAAATTTTGCAGCATAAAGATGTTTTGGCAAGTACTGTACACAAAGTAACATTGTTTTCAGGCAGGAATGCATATGGCTGAACGTACACGCCTGCAGCTGCACAACCTCAGATGACTCCGAGTTCGCCATCAAACGTTAATGCGAGGCAGTTAACACCTTGTTGGCGCTGCGGAGGTGATCATCGAGCCCATCAATGCCGCTTCAAACACTATGCGTGCAAAGGCTGTGAAACAATTGGACACCTCCAGCGAATGTGCAGACAAGCTGCAAACCATGCAAACCACCACATTGCAGAGGAAGACCGATCCATGGCGGATCAAACTGAACTAGAGACTCAAACCAAGGAGGCAGAAGTGTATGGGGTACACACCTTCACCACGAAATGTCCACCGATCATGTTAAAAGTTGAACTGAACGGAATTCCAGTATCCATGGAATTGGACACGGTGCGAATCAATCCATCATGAGCAAAAAGGCCTTCGACAGGCTGTAGTGCAACAAGGCACACAGGCCCAAGCTGAGCCCCATTCACAGCAAGCTGAGAACTTACACTAAAGAGCTGATCCCTGTAATTGGCAGCGCAGCAGTAAAAGTCTCCCATGATGGAGCAGTGCCGAACTACCACTATGGATAGTACCAGGAGATGGCCCCACACTGTTCGGCAGAAGCTGGCTGGGAAAAATCCGCTGGAACTGAGACGACATCTGAGCGCTTTCGTCCGTCAATGGCACCTCATGTGCCCAGGTTCTGAGTAAGTTTCCATCGTTGTTTGAGCCAGTCATTGGAAGCTTCTCTGGGGCGAAGGTGCAGATCCACTTGATTCCCGGTACCTGACCCATCCACAACAAGGCACGGGCAGTGCCATACATGATGTGAGAGAAAGTGGAGATCAAGTTAGACAGGCTGCAACGAGAGGGCATCATTGCGCCGGTGGAGTTCAACGAATGGGTCAGTCCGATTGTTCTGGTTCTCAAGGGCGATGGCACGGTCAGAATTTGCGGGGACTATAAAGTAACGATAACCGCTTTTCGCTGCAGGCCCAATAACCACAACCCAATGCAGATGACCTATTTGCGACACTGGCAGGAGGAAAGACGTTCACCAAGTTGGACTTGACCTCGGCCTACATGACACTGGCGGAATCTTCGAAAGGCCTCACCTGCATCAACACGCACAAAGGTCTGTCCATCTACAATAGATGCCGTTTGAGATTCGATCGGCTGCGGCTATTTTTCAAAGGAACATGGAGAGTCTGCTAAAGTTGGTTCCGCGCACCGTGGTTTTTCAGGACGACATACTGGTCATTGGTCGGGACACCATCGAACACTTGCAGAACCTGGAAGTGGTTCTAAGTCAGCTAAATCGTGTGGGACTCAGGTTGAAACGCTCCAAGTGTGTTTTCCTGGCACCAGAGGTCGAGTTCTCAGGGAGAAGAATCGCGGCAGACGGCATGAGACCCACCGACGCCAAGACGGAGGCCATCAAGAATGCGCCGAGACCACAAAACGTGACAGAGCTGCGGTCGTTCCTGGGATTCCTCAATTATTTTGGTAATTTCCTACCCGGGTTAAGCACCTTGCTAGAACCTCTAGACATGTTATAGGGTATGGGGGAAATCACAAGAGACAGCTTTTGAGAAAGCCCGAAATCTGTTATCTTCCAACAAACTGCTTGTCCTGTATGATCCTTGTAAATGTTTAGTGCTAGCTTGTGATGTATCTTCATACAGGGTTGGGTGTGTGTTACAACAAGCAAACAAATCCGGAACATTGCAACTGGTCCCTTATGCATCCAGGAGCTTGTCCAAGGCCGAAAGAGCCTACAGCATGATTGAAAAAGAAGCTCTGGCATGCGTTTACGGGGTAAAATAAAATGCATCAGTATCTGTTTGGGCTTAAGTTCGAGTTAAAAACTGACCCTAAGCCGCTCATATCGCTACTCTCAGAGAGCAAAGATATTAATACCAATACCTCTGCTCGCATCCAAAGATGGGCACTCACGCTGTCTGCATATAACTATATAATTTGCCACAGGCCAAGCACAGAGAACTGCGCTGATGCCCTCAGTCGGTTACCATTGCCCACCACCAGGATGAAAATGGCACAGCCTGCAGACTTGCTCTTAGTGATGGATGCAGTTGAAAACGAAAAGTCACCCATTACGGCCCGCCAGATGAGGACCTGGACCAGCCAGGATCCTTTACTGTCCCTTTTAAAAAAACTGTGTCCTCTATGGGAGCTGGTCCAGCATCCCAGTGAAGATGCATAAAGAGATCAAGCCGTTCCAGCGGCGTAAAGACGAAATTTCCATACAGGCGGACTGTCTTTTGTGGGCTAATCGCGTGGTTTTGCCCAAGAAAGGCAGGGAAACATTCATATGCTACCTACAAAGTACCCACCCAGGCATAGTAATGACAAAAGCTATAGCCAGATCCCATGTGTGGTGGCCTGGCATCGACTCAGATTTGGAGTCTTGCGTGCGCCAATGTAACACTTGCTCTCAACTGAGCAATGAACCCAGGGAGGCACCGCTAAGTTTGTGGTCAGGGCCCTCCAAACCGTGGTCTAGGATCCACGTTGACTTTGCTGGCCCGTTTCTAGGCAAAATGTTCTTGGTTGTTTTGGATGCTTATTCAAAGTGGATTGAGTGTGTAATAATGTCTGTAAGCACGTCCACTGTCACCATCGAAAACTTACGAGCCATGTTTGCCACGCACGGCCTTCCTGATGTCCTTGTCAGCGACAATGGGCCGTGCTTCACCAGCACTGAATTCAAGGAATTCATTACCCACAATGGAATCAAGTACGTCACATCTGCCCCGTTCAAGCCCGCATCCAATGACCAGGCAGAACCGGCAGTCCAAACCATCAAGCAAAGTTTGAAACGCATGTCAGAAGGCTCCCTGCAGACCCGCCTGTCCCGAGTCCTGCTCAGACCCCACTCGCTCACCGGGGTTCCCCCGGCTGAGCTGCTCATAAAAAGGGCACGCAAAACAAGGTTCTCTCTCGTCCACCCTGTTCTCCATGATCACATCGAGGGCAGGCAGCATCAACAAAGCATGTACCATGATCGCGCAAAATTGTCAATGACCCTGTATTTGTACTCAACTATGGACATGGTCCCAAATGGCTTGCTGGCACAATCATAGCCAAAGAACAGAGTAGGGTGTTTCAGGTCAAACTCGCAAATGGACTAACTTGCAGAAAGCATTTGGATCAAACCAAACTGTGATTCACAGAGAGCCACGAGCAACCCGAAGAGGACACCACCAATTTCAACCCTCCGACACACACACAAGTGGCAACCGACATCACGATTGACCATGAAGCTGAACGCACCATCCCCAGCAGCCCAGCGAAGAACCAAGCAACTCACCTGCACCTGCATTTGTACCGAGACAATCGACTAGGGAGCGAAAAGCCCCAGATCGTCTCACCCTGTAAATAAGTATACTATTGACTTTGGGAGGGAGTGATGTTATGTATGCAACCCTATGTAACCACCATTCTACCGCCACCAGAGGGCGTATCTGTTGGAGTCCCAAGGGATCCAAGCATCCCTTGGGAGCACTATATATAAGCAGGCCTCCCATGCTGTACCAACACTCTGGAGTTAAAATAAAGAGACTAAGGTCACACTTACTCACGTCTACCGTACTCAATCACATTATTTTATTCAGGACATAACAGTTACCTCTAGACTTGACTATTTGAAGAAGAGCAGGGGAGTTATCCTTGGTGTCCTGGCCAATATTTATCCCTCAATCAACATAACAAAAGAACAGATTATCTGGTCATTTTCACATTGCTGTTTGTGGGAGCTTGCTTCTGCGCAAATTGCCTGCCGCGTTTCCTACATTACAACAGTGACAAAAGTACTTCATTGGTTGTAAAGCGTTTTGAGACGTACGGTGGTCATGAAAGGTGCTATATAAATCCAAGTCTTTTTTTTCCAACGCACTCCTGGCTGGCCTCTCACAGTCTACTTTACGTAAACTAGAGGTGATCCAAAACTCGACTGCCCTAACTTGCACTAAGTCCCACTCACCCATCACCCCTGTGCTAGCTGACTTACATTGGCTTCCGGATAAGCAACGCCTCGATTTCAAAATTCTCTTCCTTATTTTCAAATCCCTCCATGACCTCGCCCCTCTCTATCTCTGTAATCTCCTCCAGCCCCACAACCCCCCCGAGATGCCTGCGCTCCTCTAATTCTGCCCTCTTGAGCATCCCTGATTATAATCGCTCAACCATTGGTGGCTGCGCCTTCTGTTGCCTAGGCCCCAAGCTCTGGAAGTCCCTGCCTAAACCTCACTGCCTTTCTACCTATTTCAAGATGCTCCTTAAAACATACCTCTTTGACCAATCTTTTGGTCACCTACACTAATTTCTACTTATGCGGCTCGGTGTCAAATTTTTTTTCTCATAATACTCCCGTGAAGCGCCTTGGGATGTTTCACTATGTTAAAGGCGCAAGTTGTTGTTGTATTCAATACTAATAATTGTTAGTCTTTAGTGAAAAGTCTGTGCATTGTGGCTCTCAACACATTATAGCCCAGTGAGCACTAGCACTGTTATTTATCTATATGAAAGGGTTGTAGTCTAAAGGGGAGGATCACTTGCTTTTTGTGGTTTATATTAATGACTTAGACTTCAATGTAGGAGGCATGATTAAGAAGTTTGGATAGTGAGGAAGAAACCTGAGGACTGCAGGAAGATATCAATGGACTGCTCAGGTGGGCAGAAAAATATCAGCTGTTACCAGCTCCCTAGCAACAACCTCAGTGATTGAGCCAACTGTCAAGGATCTTGCAATGACGCCACAGCCATTCCACTTTCCATGGAGGGGTTTCCTGTACGGGCTGTTTCCGCACTTTCCATTTCATTGTTCTCGTCTGCCATCCAGACATGCCCTGGTGTATCATCTTGCTGTCCTGAGGAGGCAGTGATCCCCAGTGGAGGGCTCTTTATGTGAGGGTCCTACCCATTTCCATTGTCGATTTGGCATGGAGAGTGTTGTACAGAGCAGGGCTGTGCAATAAGTTTCAGATTCACGGACTCCCAGGCCGCCAACAATTTCTGCGGCCTTGAAGAATCATAGAAATCATAGAAATTTACAGCACAAAAGTAGGCCATTTAGCCCATCTTGTCTATGTTGTCGAAAAAGCCATCCAGCCTAATCCACTTTCCAGCTCTTGGTCTTGTAGCCTTGAGGTTACAGCATTTCAAGTGTATATCCAAGTACTTTTTAAATGTGATGAAGGTTTTGCCTCTACCACCCTTTCAGGCAGTGCGTTCCAGACATTCACCACCCTCCATGAAGAAAGTTCTCAACTCCTCTAATCCTTCAAGCAATTACTTTAAATTTATGCCCCCTGGTTATTGTCCTCTCTGCTAAAGGAAATAATTCCTATCCACCCTATCTCGGTCCCTCATAATTTTATACACCTCCCTCAGCTTCCAAAGAAAGCAAAACCAGCCTGTCCAATCTTTCCTCATAGCTAAAATTCTTCAGTCCTGGCAACATTCTCTGTACACTGTCTAGTGGAATTACATCTTGCCTGTAATGTGGTGACCAGAACTGTGCAATACTCTAGCGGTGGCCTAACTAGTGCTATATACAGTTCAAGCATAATCTCCCTGCTCTTACATTCTATCCCTCAGTTAATAAAGAGTATTCCATATGCCTTCTTTACCATCTTATCTACCTGTCTTGCTACCTTCAGGGATCTGTGGATATGCACTCCTCTACAATTCTGCCTTGTTAACCCTCCCGAAATGCATTACCTCACACATTTCCGGATTGAATTCTATTTGCCATTTTTCTGCCCACCTGAGCAGTCCATTGATATCTTCCTGCAGTCTTCAGGTTTCTTCCTCACTACCCAAACTTCTTAATCATGCCTCCTACATTGAAGTCTAAACCATTAATATATACCACAAAAAGCAAGGGACCTAGAACTGAGCCCTGTGTAACCCCACTGGAAACAGCCATCCAGTCACAAAAACACCATTCAGCTGTTACCCTTTGCTTCCTGCCACTGAGCCAATTTTGGATCCAACTTGCCATTTTCTCTTGGATCCTATTGGCTTTTGGTGCGAATTGCAGGACAAGAAGTTTACCAAAGCGGAGCAGCAGAGGTTCAAGGAGGAGGCCGAAATGCTGAAGGGGCTGCAGCATCCAAACATCGTGCGTTTCTACAACTCTTGGGAGTCGGCGCTGAAGGGCAAGAAATGCATTGTGCTGGTGACTGAACTGATGACATCGGGAACCCTGAAGACGTGAGTGACTTACCTCGCAAGTCTGCCTCTGAATCACCTCCCCAAAGCGCCACAGGTCTCTGGAGTCAGCCCGTGTGCGCTGCCCCTTCTGCGTGCCAATTGTACCGTGACAGCCGTCCCTACTCTGTGTTCTCCTCATTATCTAACCCTCTTCACTCCCTCGCCACAGCTCCCAACCCAGCTCCCGACAGGTGATTGTTTTCCACCAGATGGGTACAAATAAAACTAATCCGAGGTGTGGCTCCCAATCATAGAAATTTACAGCACGGAAGGAGGCCATTTCAGCCCATCGTGTCCGTGCCGGCCGACAAGGAGCCATCCCAGTCTAATCCCACTTTCCAGCTCTAGGTCCGTAGCCCTGTAGGTTATGGCACTCCAAGTGGACATCCAAGTACTTTTTAAATGTGGTGAGGGTTTCTGCCTCTACCACCCTTTCAGGCAGTGAGTTCCAGACCCCCACCACACTCTGGGTGAATAAATTTCCCCTCAAATCCCCTCTAAACCTCCTATCAATTACTTTAAATCTATGTCCCTTGGTTGTTGACCCCTCTGCTAAGGGAAATATGTCCTTCCTATCCACTCTATCCAGGCCCATCATAATTTTATACACCTCAATAACGTCTCCCCTCTGCCACCTTTGTTCCAAAGAAAACAACCCCAGCCTAGCCAATCTTTCCTCCATCGCTAAAATTCTCTAGTCCCGGCAACATCCTCATAAATCTCCTCTGTACCCTCTTTCATGTGATCACATCTTTCTTGTAATGTGGTGACCAGAACTGCACGCAGTACTCCAGCTGTGGCCTAACTAATGTTTTATACAATTCGAGCATAACCTCCCTGCTCTTGTATTCTATGCCTCGGCTAATGAAGGCAAGTATCCCGTATGCCTTCTGAGCCATCTTAGCTACCTGGCCTGCTACTTCAGTGATTTGTGGACATGCACTCCAAGGTCCCTCTGTTCCTCCACACCTCAGTGCCCGACCACTTAATGTGTTTGCCCTTGTCTTGTTAGCCCTTCCCAAATGCATTACCTCACACTTCTCCTCCATGCTGGAGTCAGTCAGACGTTAGAAAGTGCACAAGAACTAGCTGGAGTGACACGCCCGCTTAAGTCCTCCCCTTGGCGCGCGAGGGAGGCGTCCCATGAAGTCAGGCTTTTTTTGATTTGCCCACAGCTCCAGCCTCGCACTCCAAACTGCTCCTCTGACTACAGGGAAAGATAGGAAATAAAAACTGACATCGTGAGGCTCACATTGCGTACTATGAATTCCACGTAGAGAGCGGTCCTGTGAGAAGGAGGACAGTAGGAGTATGTTTGAGTTTGCGTGTATGTATTGGCACATGCGGCGGAGCCTGGTCTCCAGTCGTCTTGGATCCTCTTGCCACTGGACCAAGACCTTGCTCCGTCAAGCCCGTGTGGTGGCTGATGTGCAACGGCCACCCCACGTTAAAAGAATTCACGCAAAGGCATTTTCCACCGTTTAAAATGAGTTCATCAGTCACCTGAGTACTCATTTTTAGTGTGGAAGCAAGTCATTCTCAACCGCGCGGGACTGCCTAAGATTGGCTTTTACTTTTCTGACCAGTCTGCCATGTAGGACCTTGTCAAAAGCCTTCGTAAAATCCATATAAATGACATCAAATGTGCTATCTTCATCGGCCCTCCTTGTTACCTCCTCAAAAAATTCAATCAAGTTAGTCAGGCACGACCTTCCCTTAACAAATCCATGCTGACTGTCCTTGATTAATCCATGCCTTTCTTAATGACAATTAAGACTGTCCATTAGAAGGTACATTAGCAGTCCTACAGCACAACATCTGTAGCCTGAGAGGATTGGAAAATGATGGTCAGCATCTCCGCTATCTCCCTTATTTCTCTTAATAGCCTGGGATACATTTCATCTGGGCCTGGCGATTTATCTGCTTTCAAAGATACTGAACCCCTTAATATTTCCTCTTACTGTGTTTATCTCATCTAATATTTCACACTCATCAACTACAATGTCTGCATCGTCCCTTTCTTCTGGGAAGACAGACACAAAGTATTCATTAAGAACCATGCCCACATCTTCCATCTCCACACACAGGTTACCTTTTACAGTGACTACACTCCAAAAGTACTTAATTGGCTGTAAAGCGCTTCTGAGATGTCCAGTGATCATGAAAGGCGCGATATAAATCCAAGTCTTTCTTTAATAGGCCCTACTCTTTCCTTAATTATCCTCTTGCTCTTTATGTATTTAGAAAACATCTTTGCATTTCAAGTATACATAGTGTGAGAGGTTGCAGCCCCTGTACCACTATATAAAGGGGTTGCCCCTCAATATTTGGCTGCACTTTAGTGCCATGCTCCTGATCTTTGGCCATCTGGTGCGGCGGGGAGCGGAGCGATCAAGTTGGAAAACCTCGTTGTAGGACTGCTCCTGGGCCTGGCCAAGGTGGCCATCCACAGGTCCAAGCAGCGCGCAGTCGAGGTTGTTATTCAGCCTGACTGTCTGCCTCTCTTCCGCGGTTCTGTTTGCACCCGGGTGTCCACTGGCATGCTTGAACATAAGAACATAAGCAGTAGGAACAGGAGTAGGCCATACGGTCCCTCGAGCCTGCTCCGCCATTCAATAAGATCATGGCTGATCTGATGATGGACTCAGCTCCATTTCCCTGCCCGCTCCCCATAACCCCTTATCCCCTTATCGCTCAAAAATCTGTCTATCTCCACCTTAAATATATTTAATGACAGCCTCCACAGCTCTCTGGGGCAGAGAATTCCATAGATTTACAACCAGATGAGGAGTGTCTCCCACAAGTTCACCCCCTGTGGTCAAGGTGTGCATTTCTTACGTATATACAGTGTTGTTACATAAAGGTTACATACATGACATCACCTCCCCCTCAACATCTTATTGGGATCATAGGTTAAGTCTCTCGGGTGGTCTGCGCTCTCTCGTGGAGCGCCGCAGTTGGGCCTCTGGTTGTTGAGCCTTGGTTTGCGTGTCTGACCGCAGGGACTGTGCATGCTGCTGAATGTTCTTGTTGCTCGTTCACTGGCGGTGGTGTGAATATCATCTCATGATCTTCCTCAGGTTCCTCAGTGTCCATGCTGAACCTTTTTTTTACTTGGTCCAAATGCTTGCAGCATATCTGCCCATTGTTAAATTTAACCACTATAACCCTATCCCCCTCTTTGTCTACTATAGTACCCTCAAGCCATTTGGGTCCCAAAGCGTGATTGAGAACAAATACGGGGTCATCAATTTCTATACATCTCCCCCTTGCATTTCGGTCATGGTACTCGTTTTGGGACTGGCGCTTGCCTTCAACAATGTCGGACAGGACTGGATGAATGAGGGACAGCCGAGTTTTGAGTGTTCGTTTCATGAGTAGCTCAGCGGGCGGGACCCCCGTGAGCGAGTGCGGTCGGGACCTATAAGCCAGCAGGAGGCGCGATAGGCGGTATTGAAGGGAGGGTCCTTGAATCCGGAGCATGCCTTGTTTTATGATTTGGACCGCACGTTCCGTCTGGCCATTGGAGGCCGGCTGTCCTGACATGGTTAGTGCCATTACCCGACATGAACTCCCGGAATTCGTAGCTTGTGAAACATGGGCCATTATCGCTAACAAGGATGTCCGGCAAGCTGTGGGTTGCAAAGATCGCGCGCAGACTCTCCACGGTGGTGGATGTCGTACACGAATTCAAAATGATGCACTCGATCCATTTCGAGTACGCATCAACCACAATGAGAAACATTTTTCCCATGAACGGGCCTGCGTAGTCGACGTGAATACGTGACCATGGCCTGGTGGGCCAGGGCCACGGGCTGAGCGCGGCCTCCCTGGGGGAATTACCTTGCTGGGCACACGTCGTGCACCTGCGAACACAGTGTTCCAGGTCTGAATCAATCCCCGGCCATCACACATGTGACCGGGCAATGGCCTTCATCAGCACGATGCCCGGATGCTCGCTGTGGAGTTCCCTGATGAATGCTTCCCTGACCCTCTGGGGCATGACTACCCGGCTGCCCCATAGTAGGCATTCGGCTTGGAAGGAGAGCTCATCCATCCGTCTGTGAAACGGTCAGACCTCCTCAGGGCATGCTCCGTGTGCGGACGCCCAATCGCCAGTCAGGACACATTTCTTAATGAAGGATAGGAGGGGATCTCTGTTGGTCCAGATTTTGATCTGGCGGGCTGTGATGGGGGAGCCTGCGCTGTCAAAGGCATTGACAGCCATGACCATCTTGGCGCTTTGCTCCGCTGCCCCCTCAGTGGTGGCCAGTGGAAGCCTGCTGAGTGCGTCAGCGCAGTTTTCGGTGCCGGGCCGATGCCGGATGGTGTAGTCAGCAGCCAGCGTGAGAGCCCATCGCTGTATGCGAGCTGACGCATTGGCATTGACAGCCTTGCTGTCTGACAATAGGGATGTTAACGACTTGTGGTCCGTTTCTAATTCGAACCTCCTGCCAAAAAGGTACTGATGCATCTTTTTCACCCCATAGACACATGCGAGTGCTTCCTTCTCAACCATCCCATATCACCATTCAGCTTGGGAGAGCGACCTGGAGACATAAGCCACAGGTTGTAGTTGGCCCTCAGCGTTACCCTGCTGCAACACGCATCCAACCCCATAGGACGGTGCATCACACGTCAGAACCAATTTCTTATGGGGGTCGTACAGGGTCAACAACTTATTTGAACAAACTAGGTTCCGCGCTCTGTTGAAAGCCCATTCCTGATAGTCCCCCCAAAACCAATCGCAACCCTTATGCAGGAGCATGTGTAGCGGCTCCAACAATGTGCTTAAGTTCGGCAGAAAGTTCCCAAAATAGTTCAAGAGTCCCAGAAATGAACGCAACTCCGATGTGTTGCAGGGCCTGGGCACTCGTCGAATCGACTCTGTTTTGGATTTGGTAGGCCGAATCCCATCTGCAGCAACCCTCCTGCCCAGGAACTCAACCTCAGGAACCAAAAACACACATTTAGACTTCTTGAGTCGCAGGCCTACCCGGTCCAGTCAGCGTAGCACCTCCTCCAGGTTGTGGAGGTGTTCCTCGGTGTCACGACCGGTGATGAGGATGTTGTCCTGAAATACGATTGTTCCAGGAATGGATTTGAGCAGGCTTTCCATGTTTCTTTGAAAAATCATGGCCGCTGATTGAATGCCAAATGGACACCTGTTGTAAACAAACAGTCCCTTGTGCGTGGTGATGGTGGTCAGTAGTTTAGATTCGTCGGCCAGTTCTTGGGTCATGTAGGCTGAAGTGAGGTCCAACTTGGTGAACAGCTTGCCGCCTGCCAGCGTGGCAAAAACGTCCTCCGCTCTCGGGAGTGGGTATTGGTCTGGTAGGGACACCCGGTTGATAGTGGCCTTGTAGTCGCCACAGATCCTGACCGAGCCTTTGCTTTTAGGACGGAAACGATGGGGCTCGCCCAGTCATTGAATTCAACGGGCGAGATGATGCCCTCTCTCAGCAACCTGTCCAACTCACTTTCAATTTTCTCCCGCATCACATACGGACACCTGTTGTAAACAAACAGTCCCTTGTGTCGTGGTGATGGTGGTCAGTAGTTTAGATTCGTCGGCCAGTTCTTGGGTCGTGTAGGCTGAAGTGAGGTCCACTTTGTGGTGCACTGGTCTGGCGTCCGGGGTGATGCGTATCACTACTTTGGTACCTTTGAACGTCCCAATGCCAGGTTGAAATAGTGATTCAAATTGCTGTAGGACCTGTGAGCATGAACTCGCTCCACAGATGACATGGCGTGCACATCCCCCCATTTCCAGTTCATCTCAGTTAACCAGCTCCTCCCCAGCAGTGCGGGACCATTGCCCGGGACAATCCAGAGTGGCAGCCGGTTCACCGATCCATTGTGTGTGACCGCCAACATTGCATTGCCTAGCACTGGAATGATTTCTTTGGTGTACGTCCGTAATTGCGTCTCAATGCGTTCTAGTTTGGGTCTGCTGGCTTTGAGTGGTCACAGCTTTTCAAATTGTTGAACACTCATGAGTGACTGGCTGGCCCCCATGTCCAGCTCCATGCGTACAGGGATGCTGTTTAATAGGACTTTCATCATCATGGGTGGCGTTTTGGTATATGAGCTGTGAATGTTGCGCGTAAGTCTTAGGTCCACAGTTGGTCAGCAGATGAGCCCTTCGCTTGTCGGCCGATGCATCTCCCAGCCAGTCCTTTGTGACAAAACTCTGCTGACACCTCTCAATGAAATCGTCCCAGTCCTCACCAACACAGTAACGTTCATCTGTGCTGCCGGTGGCCATTCTCGTGGGTCGCTGATTCCTGTTTCTCGTCGCCAATGTAAAGTCCTTACACAATACCACAAATCCACACGAGGCACATTCTATGGACAAGGTCACTCCATGACCTGAACCTTTATTCACAGGACCAAGAAGTGATGACGCTGCATGGGACCTCCCTTTATATACCTGGATGACCAGGTGAGGAGTGTCTCCCACAAGTTCACCCCCTGTGGTCAAGGTGTGCATTTCTTATGTATATACAATATTGCAGTGTTGATACATAAAGGTTACATACATGACATTCTGGAAATCCAAATCCACTGGTTCACCCTTATCCACCTTGCACATTACATCCTCAAAGAACTCCAGCAAATTTGTTAAACATGATTTCCCTTTCATGAAACCATGCTGACTCTGCTTGATTGAATCATGCTTTTCCAAATGTCCCGCTACTGCTTCCTTAATAATCGACTACAGCATTTTCCCAACGACAGATGTTAGGCTAACTGGTCTATAGTTTCCTGCTTTTTGTCTGCCTCCTTTTATAAATAGGGGCGTTACATTTGCAGTTTTCCAATCTGTTGGGACCGCCCCAGAATCCAGGGAATTTTGGTAGCTTACAACCAATGCATCCACTATCTCTTCAGCCACTTCTCTTAAAACCCTAGGATGTAAGCCATCACATCCAGGGGACTTGTCCGCCTTTAGTCCTATTATTTTACCTAGTACTACTTCATTAGTGATAGTGATTGTATTAAGTTCCTCCCTACCTATAGCTCCTTGATTATCCACTATTGGGATGTTTTTAGTGTCTTCTATCGGGAAGACCGATACCAACGTCTCTGCCATTTCCCTGTTCTCCATTATTAATTCCCCAGTCTCATCCTCCAGGAGACCAACATTTACTTTAGCCACTCCTTTCCTTTTTATTTACCTGTAGAAACTCTATCTGTTTTTATATTTCGTGCTAGTTTACTTTCACAATCTTTCTTCCCTCTCCTAATCATTTTTTTTAGTCATTCTCTGCTGGCTTGAGGCCTTCCGCTACCGATGGGCACTGGAGGAATTAGAGTGCATCATCAACCCCTCTCCATCCTCCACCCAGAGACCAAATTTTTATTTCATTTTAAGTTTCATTTTTTTTTTATTGTATCATTTACAGTTTATTAGTTATGCCCCTTTAAGACGGGGGCATTTGTGACCTTTTAATGATGGCATCAGTCATTAATCACTGATTCTAACATTGAAGAGGTTGCAATGATACCACTGTGCCCAACTATTTGTACCTAAATAAAAGTAATTTGCATAAACCAGGATCACGCTTCAAAGAACACGGGGACACTCACCAACACACACAGTGTGCCAGCAGGGAACTGACACACATGCACAAATTGCAATATCAGGGGTTGATTTCGAACGGGTGGGTGAGTATAGCCAGAAAATAAAGCAAGGGACAGCCGCACTCGCACACACCAAAGACAGGGAGCCCCATCCTAGCGGTGCCAAGCCATCTCCAGCCCTTCGGGTCCAGGGGAAGCTGCCCTTACTGCACGGCTACCTCCAGCATTCATAGAATCATAGAAATTTACAGCATGGAAGGAGGCCATTTCAGCCCATTGTGTCTGCACCTGCCGACAACGCTATCCAGCCTAATCCTACATTCCAGCTCTTGGTCCGTAGCCCTGTAGGTTACGGCACTTCAAACGCACATTCAAGCACTTTTTAAATGTGGTGAGGGTTTCTGCCTCTATCATCCTTTCAGGCAGTGAGTTCCAGACCTCCACAATCCTCTGAGTGAAGACATTTCCCCTCTAAACCTCCTACCAATTACTTTAAATCTATACCCTCTGGTTGTTGACCCCTCCCACTCCTGCTGCCCCAGCCCTTATCTTGCGCCTTGACCCTCGTGCCAACCTTACCCCAATCCCTATCTTCAGCTGTGCCCCAAGACTGCCAGCCTTGCCCCTCAGAACCGTGCAAGCGCCTGCCCCACTGCCCCAAGCCCGATCTGTTGCCCAGCCCCACCCCCGAGACCCCACCCCGAGCTCCTGGCCCCGCCCTCTAGCCGCGGTGGCTGTGCGGGTTCGAGCGCGGTGGGGAGAGCGGGCAGCCAATGAGGAAAGCGCTGGGCAGTGGCGGCTTGTCAGTGAGCGGAGACGGGCAGGCGGGCTCGGATGCAGCAGGGGCTGGGTTCGGGACGGGCGGAGGGAAGTCGGTGGGCGCTGAGTGAGTGAGTGAGTGAACGAACGAGCGGCGAGGGTACATAAGGGGCGGGCGCGGAGCGGAGCGGGACGGGATCAGTCGCCGTTCCGGGTTTCCAAGCCTCCTCATCCGGGACTTAGGGCCCGATTCGGTTCGGCTCCGTCAGGCCCGGCCTGTCACACATCCTACACCCACAGCCCAGGCTCTGGCAACGGCCTTCGCCATCCCTCACACACCCGCCCCCATGGCCGGACTGTCGGCGGCGCACGGAGAGTCGGCCGTCAACCTCCAGGAGAAGGAGCTCACGGAGCGCTTCAAGCGCCTCTACCCGGCCGTCAACGAGCAGGAGACACCGCTGCCGAGGTGCTGGAGCCCGAAGGACAAGTACAGCTACATCGGCCTGTCTCAAAACAACCTGCGGGTCCATTACAAAGGTAAGCGGATGGGGCCTGGCACCGAGGGACGGCCTGACACTTGGCACTGAGCCTAGCTAAAGGGCAAGGCGGGTGGATGGCTACCTGAGCCCAGGGGCACCGACTGCTAGACAGGCCCCTGGCCCCACATAGCAACAGTTAGCACAGGTACAGGAGCAACCGAACCGCACTAAACACCCACACAGGGGCCAGGCCTCGCACCGCATTCACACCGAACTGTCTGGAATAAGGCGACAGAGCAGCGCCAGAGCTCACTGCAGGCACGGACCCAGAGACAGGCCGAGACTTGCAGTGAACCGTTCGGACCTCCAGACTTCCGTACACAATAAGGAAATGGGGGTGGGGGAAACCAGCCTTTAACACCATCACCATAATATCTGGGCCAAGGCCTGTTGAGGTTTTTTGTTGAATACTATCAACAGAATTAAGTACAATTGAAATATTTATTTTAAACATAGATGGGTTTTAAGAGCCCAATTATTGGAGAAAGACATGAACCAGATAAGTATTTAAACGTGTCTTGCACGATCAACATTTTTATAATTCACATACTTTGAAAACCAAGTTAATTGCACAAAAGATCACTGCTGGAGAGATGAGAATGCCCTAACTGTTAAATTATTGTGGGAGATGTCAAGCCACTTGTATATTCACAACGATTGTTATGTAAACTAAACAAAACTTTTAAAGCTTGTAGGATTATAGCAAATCGATAATGTGGCAAAAAATGGGTTTTATACAAATGTCAATGACATACAAGAACATAATCTGTAAATAATTGGGAACTTTAATTTAAAATGAAGGCATTTAAACTTCAGCCAGAGATGGAGCAAGAACAGGTCAGCTTTGACAGTTAAGTAAGAACCAGGTGTTGCAATGAGTTACAACAGAAACCTCTTGGGTGGGGGGTGGTAGGTACTGACAAGAGAGGAATGATCTAGCTTTGAATTCAGTCTCAATAGACTGACTGATTCCCACTGGATATCTGTTTGCATTCTGAGTACGATGAATTTGGGCAAGTGGGCTGTGTTCTCAATGGGCTTGAGTACAAAACCCTACTAAAATTCTAAAACCTTACAATGAACGATCAGAAAGAATCGATAGCTTGAAAATTGAGAAAAAGGACAGAGCCAGATTCTTTCACAACAAAGGCTATAATGTTAGTTTCATGGCTGTGTGTGTCAAAATGCTATAAAAGGCACCAGTATTGGTGTAATCATAGTAACCAATTTGTTGGTCTTAATGTATTTACCACCCTTTTTTGTTTGACATTTTTGATTCATATATGCATCTCTTTAGGATCTGAATGTTCCAGCAATCATGCTACAGAGAAGGGATTAACTGGCTTGGAACCAAGAATCATAGAGCTATAGTGTTGGATATTTTTTATTCACCTGTAATATTTAAAATGGTCCCAATGAAGCCGATAGCAGTTCACAAGTTTTCTTTAATGTACTATGCTAAAAATTCTAATCACAGTTTTGAATGTTATGACCAGTAGTCAGTGTTTTATGTGTGAATCATGGCTAACTTTTTTTTAATATTAATTTCATAACAGTTGGGCTTTGTAAACTCAAATTTCATTGAAAATATAGGCGAGGTATCTCTCAAGGATGAAAAAGTTAATGAAGCTGTTTTCATACCAAATCAAACCGAAAATGACTTTCAATCCTGTGCCTATGTGATTTTTTTTTGGTGGATGTGTATGACTTGCATTTTGTCTGCCATGTTATCAAATCAAATTTAATGTTGTGACTTGCTTCATATATCCTGCAAAAACATCATAAGCTGGGATTCCATTTTTTTTACAAATATCTCTTGTGATCTCTCTTCCCCCATGTACTCGGATGTCAGGGTAATATTATCTGTGCTTTTCATTTGAGGTATCAGTAGTCAGTGATGTTACTTGAGTGCAAAATGTTCCATTCTGCAGAATGATACCAAAGCACAACTGCAGTTGTTTACCAAGTAAATTATTTAGTAACTAGAGTATTGTATCCTTGCTTCTCTCTGACTGACCAGTCCTCGATAATCTCTCTCTTTGAAGTCTAAACATTGTCCCATCTTAGTATTGAAGGTACCTTATGACCCTATTGAGATTCATCGCTAGGTGATGTCAAATGTTTGTGTATTGCTATGATAAAACTTGCATAGAAACTTTGGAAATAAAATTCTTAAGAGAAACTGGATTCTGCTCACCCCTTCACATTCAGGTACTGCACACGAGGAGAGCTCTCCTCAATCCAGTACCATGGAATCTTTAATATTTACTTGAACCATTGGAAGAAGGTAGAAGTTTCATCCAAAGTACAGGGACTCTGATAAAACCTTGATACTGTACTTAAATGTCAGTCTAGATTATGTACTCAAATCCTCGAATGGGGCTTGAACTCTTAACCTTCTGAATTGGGTGTAAGGTCTATCAACTGAACCAAGTTGACATTTGATTAATGTCATTGACACAACATGATCACCAGTTGGGGTAAAATGATATGAAATGAGGCTCTTTTTTTTCTGTGTCGTCATCATAGGCAGTCCCTTGAACGAGGATGACTTGCTTCCACAAGAGTTCACAGATGTTTCAATGAAAGACCTGATGTTCCAGTCCAGAACTCCAATTGAGGGAGTGAAAGGTGCCTGTGCGTGGATTTTTTTTAACGTGTGGTGACCGTTGCACATCAGCCACCACACGGGCTCGACAGAGCTAGGCCTTTATCCAGTGGCAAGGGTTGAACCAGGACGACTGGAGACCTGCTGTGCTGCATGAGCCTAGTGTGAACACATATTGCAGCGTGGGCAGGCCCGTGCTGCCCCTGGGTCCTCGGCTCTTCTGGGCCCCGTACCCTCATTTGGCGCACCTTCGCCCGCAATGTTCCAGGGCCTGACGCTCCAGCTCTATTTATAGCCCCAACCTGCGGTGATGATCTCACACAGGTTGGGGCGGCCCACGATATTCCAGGGCCTGGCGCTCCAGCTCTATTTATAACCCCGACCTTCGGTGGTGTTCTCACACAGGTCGGGGCGGCCCACGATATTCCAGGGCCTGGCGCACCAGCTCTATTTATAACCCCGACCTTCGGTGGTGTTCTCACACAGGTCGGGGCGGCCCACGATATTCCAGGGCCTGGCGCTCCAGCTCTATTTATAACCCCGACCTTTGGTGGTGTTCTCACACAGGTCGAGGCGGCCCACGATGTTTGCATCCACTATCTCTGCAGCCACTTCTCTTCAGACCCTAGGATGTAAGCCATCAGGTGCAGGGGACTTGTCCACCTTTAGTCCCATTAGTTTGCCTAGTACTTTATCTGTAGTAATAGTTTTAAGTTCCCCCCCCCCCCGGGCCAAATAGCCCCTTAATTATCAATTATTGGGATGCTTTGTGTCTCCTACCATGAAGACCAATACAAAATATTTGTTCAAAGTCTCTGCCATTTCCCCGTTTCCCATTATTAATTCCCCAGTCTCATCCTCTAATGGATCAACATTTACTTCTTCCTTTTTTATATACCTGTAGAACCGGCAAAGGACCACTAAAAAAAATGATAGCGAGAAGATAGCTTATGAGAGTAAACTAGCAAGAAATATAAAAACAGTCAGAGCTTCTACAGGTTTTCTGTGTAAGCTGGTATTGGCAACTAACTCTGTAAATCAGAACCAAAAATTGCAGATGCTAGATGACATTTTTGATTTCTGTTTCGGGTCAGATAGCATCTAAGGAGAGATCAGGTGGATTAAAGTTTCAAGCATCAGATGAGTTAACATTTCAGGTGTGAGCTCTTTCTCTGACGAAGGGTCCATATCTGAAATGTTAACTTGCCTGTTCTTTTTACAGATGTTGCCTGAACTGCTGTTTCCAGCACTTGCTGTTTTTGTAACCCTATAAAAAGGAAGATTGTATATTCATAATATTACTTGGTATTGGTTGAGAGAGGAATGATGTCCAGGGTAACATTTCTTCCTCAACTAACCACCAAGACAGATTATCCGGTCATTCATTGCTGTTTGTGGAACACCACATCTCACCTTTTTCCAGTCTGCGTAGCTATCCTTAACTCTGAATATCTCTCTCTGTTTTGCAGCCAGCTTACTATCCATTTTGTCCCAACTTCACATGCTCTGACCTTAGTCATGAGTTTACTGTGCGATACTGTTGAAAATCCAAATATATTGCATCTACTGATCACCCCTATTTATTATTTATGTTACTACTTCAAAGAATTCAATAAGGTTGGTCAAGTATGACCTTCCCTTTTGAAATCTGTGCTGACTACTCATTATATTTTCGATTTCTAGATGTTTTTTTATTACATCTTTGAGTATGGATTCCATTATCTAGCCTGCCACCAACATTAAGCTAACTGGTCTATAGTTCCCTGGATTAGTTCCATCTCCCTCTTTAAATATAGGAATAACATTAGCTGTCCATCAGTCCTCTGGGACTATTCCTTTTTCTAATGAATTTTTATATAGATGTAATAGTGCCTCTGCTATTACTTCCCTAACTTCTTTAAATATGAACAAATACAATCTAGGAATTTTATCCCCTAAATTTGATTAGTTTATCAATTATCTTCCCCTGCCCTTTCTATCTTAAATGTCTCATCTTTTATGTTCCATTCTTCTAATGTCTTGTCCACTGTTAGTCTCCCTGGTAAATATTTCTGCCATTTTGCTTTAATTGCCTGTGAGTTCACTCTTCATGGCCCTATCCCTATCCTGATTTTTCTTTTTGTTATTTATGTATCTGTAATATTTTACTATTTGTATATACCTTGATAACTTAATTTTGTAGGTCCTCTTTGCTCTCTTCAAATTAGTTTTTTTTTTACTTTCCTAACATCTTAACAATTCCCTTTTGTCACCCTCCTTTTATTGTTTACGTACTTATTGTATACCTTTTTCTTTAGTTTCAATTTTACCTTCATCTGTGTTTCATTTTTGGCTAGTTTATTCTTGATTTTTAGCGGAATATATTTCTCCTGTACTCTCGATCACCCTTTTAAATATTTCCCGCTGCTGTTCAATCACTTGTCAATTTTTTCCCAGTTTATCTTCCTTGGATCTATTCTCATCCATTTAAAATTAGCCTTTTCCCCAATCTATTACTGTGGTCTTTGTCTTACATCTGTTTTTCTCAACATTATTTTAAACTGATCATGTTATGATCGCTATTGCCGAGATGTTCCCCTACGCTTACTACTCTTCTCTGCTCTGGTTCACTTCCCATTACTAGATCTAGTGGTTCTTCATTTGTGGCCACTGTAGTAGGTAGTGAATGCAGATTAATGGTTCCACTGAAGAATTATCGATTGAGGCATAATCTGTGTAATTTTATTGTGATAACTTAGTTTATTATTGAGCAATTACTAATATACTAACATTTTAAATTTCATAAATTTATGGTATTGGAATTTATCATTATTTAACATAATGAGATTTTAAAATATTGTACATTAGATTCATGACAGCGCATTGTGAGACAGCATTCAGCGAGACAGTATTCAGCAACTCTTGGAACTACACCGAACAAAGTGATGCATCTTATTAAATGCCACAGTGGAGCATGGGGTTAGAAATAGAAGGAAATGGACACATTGTGCAGCATTTCATGATGTTGCAAACAACGAGAATATATATTTTTCCCCCATTTTATATATGGAGAGTTTAATTTGCAATGCTGCAACAAAAAACTTTCTCCCCATGGTTCAATACTGCATTGCACCTCCAATTACCGTAGTTTTGTTATGTGAAGTATACGATCATTTAACATTGGTGGTTTGTGCTGATTCTAATAGAAAATCAAGCTGATTTGTCTCCAGTAGAATAACCTGATAGTCTGTTGAGTGGGTAAGGTGGTAACTGGAAAGACACTTAAAAGTAATTAATAAAACCCAGTGAACCATTGTATATTTTACCATAGCATGTTTGCACTGCATCCAAAACTGTTAGATACTGATACAAAAGCAAAATACTGTGGATGCTGGAAATTTGAAATTAAAACAGAAAGTACTGGAAGTACTCAGCAGATCAGGCAGCATCTGTGGAGAAAGAAAGAATAACATTT
This sequence comes from Pristiophorus japonicus, assembly GCF_044704955.1. Lineage (NCBI taxonomy): Eukaryota > Metazoa > Chordata > Chondrichthyes > Pristiophoridae > Pristiophorus > Pristiophorus japonicus. The sequence continues at coordinate 65,148,442 of NC_091981.1, forward strand.
CAGGTCAGTGGACTTTTATCAGAACTTTTTTAGATTTTAGCTTTGTTTTTCAAATTGTGCTATACACATATATAGTTCCAACATGTATGTTCCATCATGTTGCGTTGTATAATTGCGATTTTCCGTTTTGTCAGCTTATTTTAACCATTGTTGTCAGGGTTTTATTGATTTTTGTTTTGTTTATGTTGTGTATATAAAAAGGTAACATTAGTTGTGAAAACCTTCACAATGTAGAACATTCTTGTTTCATCCCTGATTAGGTAATTTGTTTTTTTTTTGAAAGAGGAAACTTTCAATCACTGTTGAGTTTAGTAAAATAACACATTTTTGAGGAAGTTATTAAAATGAGTATTGGTTTAAACCTATTTTTAGGGCTTTTAATCTTAATATTAAACTTGGTGTACAAATTATGGTAAGTACGTAAACACTGAGGAGGTAGTGATGGTGGCGAGGGATTGGCAAGAATAGTTCGGGCTGAGAACAAAGTGTAAGCCATAGTACACTAAGAACTGGATGTATGGTTCAATACTAAGATTACTATTGTGGCAGAATAATCTGTTAACAGGCAAATTCCTAATTTCCCAAATTCATAAGCTATGAGAAGAGCCCCAGCACTCTTACTGCAGGCAAAAACATTTCCACAGAATGTTGCCTCCTGCCACATTGGCAGGGGAAACATTCAATTTTGAATGGGGTGCTAGAACCTGAACTAGGAGTGGCAATGTGATCAGTTTACTTTTAGAAACATAGAAATTTATAGCGCAGAAGGAGGCCATTTTGGCCCATCGTGTCCGCGCCGGCCGACAAAGAGTCGCATGGCTCTCGGTCAGCAGCCCTGAAGGTTACATATAAATCTATGAACAATGGCAGAAAGGCAAAGAGCATGCAGCCCAACCAGTCCACCTCACACAACTGCGACACCCCTTATACTGAAACATTCTACACACCACCCCAACCGGAGCCGTGTGATCTCCAGGGAGAGGCAAAACCCAGGCCAATTTAGGGGGAGAAAAATCTGTGAAAATTTCTCTCCGATCGATCCATCCATGCGATCTAAACTAGTCCAGGAGATCACCTTGGCCGTATTCGATTACCTAGTACTTAGCATTATATTTGCGCCGGCCAACAAGAGGTTATCCAGTCTAATCCCAATTACCAGCTCTAGGTCCGTAACCCTGCAGGTTACGGCACTTTAAGTGCCCATCCAACCAGCTCTTAAATGTGGTGAGGGTTTCTGCATCCAGCACTCTTCTCAGCAGTGAGTTCCAGATCCCCACAACCCTCTGCGTAAAGAATTCCCCCCGCCAAAATTCCCTCTAAACCTTCCACGAACCGCCTTAAAACTATGTCTCCCTGTAATAGACCCCTCCACCATAGAAACATAGAAAATAGGTGCAGGAGCCTGCATCACCATTCAGGTAAGATCATGGCTGACCCTTCACCTCAGTACCCCTTTCCCACATTCTCTCCATACCTCTTGATCCCTTTAGCCGTAAGGGCCACATCTAACTCCCTCTTGGAATACATCCAATGAACTGACATCCACAACTCTGCGGCAGTGAATTCCACAGGTTAACAACTCTTTGAGTGAAGAAGTTTCTCCTCATCTCAGTCCTAAATGGCCTACCCCTTATTCTAAGACTGTGTCCCCTGGTTCTGGACTTCCCCAACATCAGGAACATTCTTCCCGCATCTAACCTGTCCCATCCTGTCAGAATCTTATACGTTTCCATGATATCCTCTCTCATCCTTCTAAACTCCAGTGTATAAAGGCCCAGTTGATCCAGTCTCTTCTCATATGTCAATCCAGCCATCCCTGGAATCAGTCTGGTGAACCTTCGCTGCAACCCTCAATAGCAAGAACGTCCTTCCTCAGATTAGGAGACCAAAACTGAACACAATATTCCAGGTGAGGCCTCACCAAGGCCCTGTACAATTGTAAGACCTCCCTGCTCCTATACTCAAATCCCCTAGCTATGAAGGCCAACATACCATTTGCCTTCACTGCCTGCTGCACCTGTATGCCAACTTTCAATGATTGATGAACCATGACACCCAGGTCTCGTTGCACCTCCCCTTTTCCTATTCTGCCTTCGTGTTTTTGCCCCAAAATGGATAACCTCACATTTATCCACATTATATTGCATCTGCCTTGCATTTGCCCACTTGCCTAACCTGTCCAAGTCACCCTGTAGCCTCTTAGCATCCTCCTCACAGCTTACACGCCACCCAGTTTAGTGTCATCTGCAAACTTGGAGATATTTCACTCAATTCCTTCATCCAAATCATTGATGTATATTGCATATTGTAAAGAGCTGGGGTCCCAGCACTGAGCCCTGTGGCACTCCACTAGGCACTGCCTCCCATTCCGAAAAGGACCCGTTTATCCCGACTCTCTGCTTCCTGTCTGCCAACCAATTCTCCATCCACGCCCATACATTACCCCCAATACCATGTCCTTTGATTTTGAACACCAGTCTCTTATGACCTTGTCAAATGCCTTTTGAAAGTCCAAATACACCACATCCACTGGTTCTCCCTTGTCCACTCTACATCCTCAAAATTCCAGAAGATTTGTCAAGCATGATTTCCCTTTCATAAATCCATGCTGACTTGGACAGATCCTGTCACTGCTTTCCAAATGCGCTGCTATTTCATCCTTAATAATTGATTCCAACATTTTCCCCACTACTGATGTCAGGCTATAACCGGTCTATAATTACCCGTTTTCTCTCCCCCCTCCTTTTTTTAAAAAAGTGGCGTTACATTAGCTACCCTCCAGTCCATAGGAACTGATCCAGAGTCGCTAGACTGTTGGAAAATGATCACCAATGCATCCACTATTTCTAGGGCTACTTCCTTAAGTACTCTGGGATGCAGGCTATCAGGCCCCGGGATTTATCGGCCTTCAATCCCATCAATTTCCCCAACACCATTTCCTGCCTAATTAGGATATCCTTCAATTCCTCGTTTTCACTAGACCCTCGGTCCCCGAGTACATCCGGAAGGTTATTTGTGTCTTCCTTCATTAAGACAGAACCAAAGTATTTGTTCAATTGGTCTGCCATTTCTTTGTTCCCCATTATAAATTCACCTGAGTCCGACTGCAAGAGGGGTAGTGCTGGACAGGCTAATTGGACTCAAGGTAGACAAGTCCCCTGGTCCTGATGAAATGCATCCCAGGGTATTAAAAGAGATGGCGGAAATTATAGCAGATGCATTCGTTATAATCTACCAAAAGTCTCTGGACTCTGGGGAGGTACCAGCGGATTGGAAAGCAGCTAATGTAACGCCTCTGTTTTTTTTAAAAAAAAAAGGGGGCAGACAAAAGACAGTAGGCCGGTTGGTTTAACATCTGTAGTGGGGAAAATGCTTGAAACTATCATTAAGGAAGAAATAGCGGGACATCTGGATAGGAATAATGCAATCAAGCAGACGCAGCATGGATTCATGAAAGGGAAATCGTTTAACTAATTTACTGGAATTCTTTGAGGATATAAGGAGCATGGTGGATAGTGGTGTACCGATGGATGTAGTGTATTTAGATTTTCAAAAAGCATTCGATAAGGTGCCACACAAAAGGTTACTGCAGAAGATAAGGGTACGCAGAGTCAGAGGAAATGTATTAGCATGGGTAGAGAATTGGCTGGCGAACAGAAAGCAGAGAGTCGGGATAAATGGGACCTTTTCGGGTTGGAAATCGGTGGTTAGTGGTGTGCCACAGGGATCGGTGCTGGGACCACAACTGTTTACAATATACATAGATGACCTGGAAGAGGGGACAGAGTGTAGTGTAACAAAATTTGCAGATGACACAAAGATTAGTGGGAAAGCAGGTTGTGTAGAGGACACAGAAAGGCTGCAGAGATTTAGATAGGTTAAGCGAATGGGCTAAGGTTTGGCAGATGGAATACAATGTCGGAAAGTGTGAGGTCATCCACCTTGTGGAAAAAAAACAGTAAAAGGGAATATTATTTGAATGGGGAGAAATTACAACATGCTGTGGTGCAGAGGGATCTGGGGGTCCTTGTGCATGAATCCCAAAAAGTTTGCAGGTGCAGCAGGTAATCAGGAAGGCGAATGGAATGTTGGCCTTCATTGCGAGAGGGATGGAGTACAAAAGCAGGGAGGTCCTTCTGCAACTGTATAGGGTATTGGTGAGGCCGCACCTGGAGTACTGCGTGCAGTTTTGGTCACCTTACTTGAGGAAGGATATACTAGCTTTGGAGGGGGTACAGAGACGATTCACGAGGCTGATTCTGGAGATGAGGGGGTTACCTTATGATGATAGATTGAGTAGACTGGGTCTTTACTCATTGGAGTTCAGAAGGATGAGGGGTGATCTTATAGAAACATTTAAAATAATGAAAGGGATAGACAAGATAGAGGCAGAGAGGTTGTTTCCACTGGTCGAGGAGACTAGAACTAGGGGGCACAACCTCAAAATACGGGGGAGCCAATTTAAAATCGAGTTGAGAAAGAATTTCTTCTCCCAGAGTGTTGTGAATCTGTGGAATTCTCTGCCCAAGGAAGCAGTCGAGGCTAGCTCATTGAATGTATTCAAGTCACAGATAAATAGATTTTTAACCAATCAGGGAATTAAGGGTTACGGGGAGCGGGCGGGTAAGTGGAGCTGAGTCCACGACCAGATCAGCCATGATCTTGTTGAATGGTGGAGCAGGCTCGAAGGGCTAGATGGTCTACTCCTGTTACTAATTCTTATGTTCTTATGTTGACCTATGTTTGTCTTCACCAATCTTTTTTTCTCTTCATATATCTATAGAAGCTTTTGCAGTCAGTTTTTATGTTCCCGGCAAGCTTCCTCTCGTACTCTATTTTCCCCCTCCTAATTAAACCTTTTGTCCTCCTCTGCTGAATTCTAAATTTCTCCCAGTCCTCTGGAATGCTGCTTTTTCTGGCCAATTTATATGCCTCTTCCTTGGATCTAACACTATCCTTAATTTCCCTTGTTAGCCACGGTTGGGCCACCTTCCCTGTTTTATTTTTACTCTAGATAGGGATGTACAATTGTTGAAGTTCATCCATGTGATCTATAAATGTTTGCCATTGCCTATCCACCGTCAACCCTTTAAGTATTACTCGCCAGTCTATTCTAGCCAATTCATGCCTCATGCCGTCGAAGTTAGCTTTCCTTAAGTTCAGGACCCTAGTTTCTGATTTAACTGTGTCACATTCCATCTTAATAAAGAATTCTACCATATTATGGTCACTCTTCCCCAAGGGGCCTCGCACAACAAGATTGCTAATTAGTCCCTTCTCATTACACATCACCCAGTCTAAGATGGCCAGCTCTCTAGTTGGTTCCTCGACATAGTGGCCAAAAAAACCATCCCTAATACACTCCAGGAAATCCTCCTCCACTGCATTGCTACCAGTTTGGTTAGCCCAATCTATATGTAAATTAAAGTCGCCCATGATAACTGCTGTACCTTTATTGCACACATTCCTTATTTCTTGTTTGATGCTGTCCCCAACCTCACGACTACTGTTTGGTGGCCTGTACACAACTCCCACCAGCGTTTTTTGCCCTTTGGTATTCCGTAGCTCCACCCATACTGATTCCACATCATCCAAACCAATGTCCTTCCTTATTATTGCATTAATTTCCTCTTTAACCAGCAACGCCACCCCGCCTCCTTTTCCTTTCTGTCTATCCTTCCTAAATGTTGAATACCCTTGGATGTTGAGTTCCCAGCCTTGGTCACCCTGGAGCCATGTCTCCGTGATGCCAACTACATCATATCCATTAACTGCTATCTGCGCAGTTAATTCGTCCACCTTATTTTGAAGACTCCTCGCATTGAGCCACAGTGCCTTCATGCTTGTCTTTTTAACGCACTTTGCCCCTTTTAGAATTTTGCTGTAATGTGGCCCTTTTTGTTTTTTGCCTTGGGTTTCTCTGCCCTCCACTTTTACTATTCTCCTTTCTATCTTTTGCCTCTGCCTCCCTGCATAGGTTCCCATCCCCCTGCCATATTAGTTTAACTCCTCCCCAACAACACTCGCAAACACTCCCCCTAGGACATTGGTTCCGGTACTGCCCAGATGCAGACCGTCCGGTTTCTACTGGTCCCACCTGCCCCAGAACCGGTTCCAATGTCCCAGGAATTTGAATCCCTCCCTTCTGCACCACTTCTCAAGCCACCAATGGAAATAGGCCCTTACTATCCACTATGTCCAGACCCCTCAATATTTTGTACTCCTCGCGGAGGTCTCCTCTCAACCTCCTCTGTTCCAATGAGAACAAACCCAGCCTATCCAATCTGTCCTCATAACTAAGATTCTCCATTTCAGGCAGCATCCTAGTAAATATCCTCTGCACTCTCTAGTGCAATCACGTCCATCCTATAATACGGTGACCAGAACTGCACGCAGTACTCCAGCTGTGGCCTAACCAAAGTATTATACAATTTAAGCATAACTTCCCTGCTCTTATATTCTATGCCTCGGCCAATAAAGGCAAGCATTCCGTATGCCTTCTTAACTACCTTATCCACCTGCTACTTTCAGGGATCTATGGACAAGCACTCCAAGGTGCCTTTATTCATCTACACTATTACATGCCCTACCGCTTAATGTGTATACCCTTTCCTTATTGGGCCTCCCAAAGTGCATTACCTCACACTTCTGAGTTAAATTCCATTTGCCACTGCTCTGCCCACCTGACCAGTAGATTGATATCCTCCTGCAGCCCATGACTTTCCTCTTCATTATCAACCACACAGCCAATTTTAGTGTCGTCTGCAAACTTCTTAATCATACTCCCTTTATTCAAATCTAAATCGTTGATCTATACCCTGTACAACAAAAAGCAAGGGACTCTGCGGAACCTCACTGGGAACATCCTTCCAGTCACAAAAACATCCATCAACCATTACCCTTTGCTTCCTAACTCCAAGCCAATTTTGGATCCAACTTGCCACTTTGCCCTGGATCCCATGGGCTTTAACCTTCGTGACCAGTCTACCATGTGGGACCTTATCAAAAGCTTTGCTAAAGTCCATATACACTACATCGTACGCACTACCCTCATCGACCCTCTTGGTTACCTCCTCTCAAAATTTAATGCGGTTAGTCAAACACGATCTTCCCTTAACAAATCCGTGCTGACTGTCCCTAATTAATCTTGCCTTTCCAAATGTAGATTTATCCTGTCTTTCAGGATTTTAAAGGCAGACCTTCTCCCGATTCTGGTACCTGTACACCTCATCGCTGCTTTTGTCATTGGTTGACTTGAGGCTCTCTTGAACAGCTCCTCCTGTCCCTGTTCTTGTGCTGCTGTCTTGGTCTCCTCTCCCTCGGTGGATACTGTAAGTTTATAGTTGAAGTGTCTCTTTCTAAACTTGTCCTATTTTTCCATCTAAAATTTGGCACTGTTATGCTTCAAATATGAATACATGTAAACCGCTTGGGAATGTAAAGCAGGATCTGGTTAGCCGTGCTGTAGAAAGGATCTTTGAAGGTGCTGTGCAATTCTAGGGCCCATGGTTATGTGTAATCTTCTTTGCTGTTCAAAATTTAGAGCTTAATTATGTTTGTTACAGTGGTCTAATGTTGATGATTGAGGGCTCAGATGACATTACATTCCACAAGAGTAAAACCTAAGCATTTGATTCACTTGTAAGAGCTTTGACATTGTGTTACACTCATATAAACACATTTTGATAATTTTATAAAATCTCTCTTACTGGTGCTATTTCTGATCTAGGAAGGACACCATTAATTTTGTGGCATTACAGTAGTTGAATTTGCAATCATATTGCAGGAGGAAAGCAGGATTTTGGGTCCTTAAGCCTGCTTTATTTCTGGTCATATGACCTACTGTCTGACAAATATGGCATGTTGTGAGACAGTTGATGTCTAACTGCTGTGTTCTAAACTGAGTGAGGAGACCTGTTAGCTGAAATAATTTATTAACTGTAATTGCACTAGGAATCTTTATTTATATTAAAGGGAGGGAAATAACTATCTTGAATTACTGCTGGAGGATAAATCCATTAGTTTGAAAGACTTCCGAATAGTATAAATTTTACAGACAATAAGTTACTACAAAAAAGTAGTAAGGGACATTTGCTGAACATTTTAAAGCTTAAATTCTGTGGAAGAATATCAGATTGTGCAATATGTTAAGAAGCTTGTCCAGGGAGTTTCACTCCACTTTATAGAGTCAGGTTGGTCTCTCTATATGGATTTAGGCTTCAAGTTTAGTGCCCATTGCTTGACCGTGAACTTGCAGTCCAAATGCACTCTTCAAGATTGGAACAGGCAAAAAGAACTCTGGTAAGGTGTTAAACCACTTATTCAGGTGGGCTTAAAAGACCCTCTGGCACTATTCAAAGAAGAGCAGGAAGTTCTCCGTGTCCTGGCCAATATTCCTCCATCAACTAACACCACAAAAAAACAGATTAACTGGTTATTTATCTCATTTCCTGTTTGTGGAATCTTGCTGTGTGCAAGTTGGCTGTTGCATTTGCCTACCTAATTGTGACCACTTCAAAAGTACTCCATCGGCTGAAGAGCAATTTGCGATGTCCTGAAAGGTGCTATATAAATGCAAGTTGTAATTTCATGTACATACTTACAACTTTTTATTCCAATATGTGAACCATTGATTCCCAGCTATTGAGCATCTTGGTGCTATTTGAAGTAGCCACTACAACTCTAAAACTAACTAATTGTAAGTAATGTTTTTCTCTCTGCAATACATAGGGAATAAAATGCAAGTAAAGTAGAATCATAGAAAGTTTACAGGACAGAAGTAGGCTATTCGGCCCATTGAGCCTATGCCGGCTCTCTGCAAGAGCACTTCAGCTAGTCCCACTCCCTGCCCTTTCCCTATAGCCCTGCAATTTTTTTTTTCCTTCAGGTACTTATCCAGTTCCCTCTTTGAAAGCCACAATTGAGTCTGCCTCCACCACCCTTTCAGGCTGTGCATTCCAGATCTTAACCGCTCGCTGTCATACAAAGTTTTACCTCATGTCGCCGATGGTTCTTTTGCCAATCACCTTAAATCTGTGTCCTCTGGTTCTCGATCTTCTGCCAGTTGAAACAGGTCTAGATAGAGTAGATAGAAACTATCATAATTTTGAACACCTCTATCAGATCTCCTCTCCACTTTCTCTGCTCTAAGGAGAACAACCCCAGCATCTCTAGTCTATCCACGTAACTGAAGTTCCTCATCTCTGGAACCATTCTCGTAAATCTTTTCTGCACGTGCTCTAAGGTCTTCACATCCTTCCTAAAGTGCAGTGCCCAGAATTGGACACACTACTCCAGTTGAGGCTGAACCAGTGTTTTTATAAAGGTTCATCATAATTAGAATATGCATTCTAGAAACTGAAGGCAAACTGCATTCTGTATTATAGAAGAAGGAAAGAACGAATTTATATAGTGCCTTATCAAATCCGCAGGATGTCTCAAACGACAACTTGCATTTATATAATGTAGAAAATGTCGTTACCATTGCATAGGCAAATGCAGTAGCCAACTTAAGTGCTGCAAAATCCCTAAGTAAGCAATTCAGTGAATGACAATGATCTGTTTTTGATGGTGGTTAAGGGACGAATGTTGGCTTGGATACCCAAAGAACTCCCTGCTCCCCTTCGAATAGTGCCATTGGACCTTTTCTCTCGACAGGGTCTCAGTTTAATGACATTTCCAACAATGCAGCACTCCTTCAGTATTACATAGAAAATAGGTGCAGGAGTAGGCCATTCGGCCCTTCGAGCCTCCACCACCATTCAATATGATCATGGCTGATCATGCAACTTCAGTACCCCATTCCTGCTTTCTCTCCCTACCCCTTGATCCCTTTAGCCGTAAGGGCCACTTTTGACTCCCTTTTGAATATATCTAACGAACTGGCCTCAACAACTTTCTGTGGTAGAAAATTCCACAGGTTCACAATTCTCTGAGTGACGAAGTTTCTCCTCATCTCGATCCTAAATAGCTTATCCTTTATCCTGGTTCTGGACTTCCCCAACATCGGGAACATTCTTCCTGCATCTAACCTTTCCAATCCTGTCAGAATTTTATATGTTTCTATGAGATCCCCTCTCATTCTTCTGAATTCCAGTGAATATAAGCCTAGTCGATCCAGTCTTTCTTCATGTCAGTCCTGTCATCCCAGGAATCAGTCTGGTGAACCTTCGCTGCACTCCCTCAATAGCAAGAATGTCCTTCCTCAGATTAGACCAAAACTGCACACAATACTCGATATGGTCTCACCAAGGCCCTGTACAACTGCAGTAAGACTTCCCTGCTCTTATACTCAAATCCTCTCGCTATGAAGGCCAACATGCCATTTGCCGCCTGCTGTACCTGCATGCCAACTTTCAATGACTGATGTACCATGACACCCAGGTCTCGTTGCATCTCCCCTTTTCCTAATCTGTCACCATTCAGATAATATTCTGTCGTCTTGTTTTGCCACAAAAGTGGATAACCTCACATTTATCCACATTATACTGCATCTGCCGTGCATTTGCGCACTCACCTAACCTGTCTAAGTCACCCTGCAGCCTCTTGGCATCCTCCTCACAGCTCATACTGCCACCCAGCTTAGTGTCATCTGCAAACTTGGAGAGATTACATTCAATTCCTTCGTCCAAATCATTAATGTATATTGTAAATAGCTGGGGTTCCAGCACTGAACCTTGCGGTACCCCAAGGTTCTGCCTGCCATTCTGAAAAGGACCCGTTTATTCCTACTCTTTGCTTCCTGTCTGCCAACCAGTTCTCTATCCACGTCAATACATTACCCACAATACCATATGCTTTAATTTTGCACACTAATCTCTTGTGTGGGACCTTGTCAAAAGCCTTTTGAAAGTCCAAATACACCACATCCCCACTGGTTCTCCCTTGTCCACTCTACTAGTTACATCCTCAAAAAATTCTAGAAGATTTGTCAAGCATGATTTCCTTTTCATAAATCCATGCTAACTTGGACCGATCCTGTCACTGCTTTCCAAATGCGCTGCTATTACATCTTTAATAATTGATTCCAACATTTTCCCCACTACCGGTGTCAGGCTAACCAGGCTAATTCCGTGTTTTCTCTCCCTCCTTTTTTAGAAAATGGGGTTACATTAGCTACCCTCCAATCCATATTAACTGAACCAGAGTCCATGGAATGTTGGAAAATGACCATCCACTATTTCTAGGACCACTTCCTTAAGTACTCTGGAATGCAGACAATCAGGCCCTGGGGATTTATCGGCCTTCAATCCCATCAATTTCCCTAACGCAATTTGCTGACTAATAAGGATTTCCTTCAGTTCCTCCTCCTCTCTAGACCCTCGTATTTCATCACTGAGGTGTTAACCTAGATTACATGCTCAAAACCATAGTGGGACTTGAATTCAAGCTTTTAGTTCTAGGATGTGATCTTCCCGAATGAGTCAAGATGATATAAAGGTGTTTATTGTGCAGAAAATAGACCAGTGTTAGGAAGCATTTGCTGCTGTTGAGTTCCAGTTTGGAACTCTTGGTGTGGATGTTGATTTTTTTTCTGTTTCCCCAAATATGATGCTTTTCAGATGGTTAGAATATATTATTTTTATGAATGACTTACAATATTGCTCACGTTTTTATAAGATTCACTCCCTATAAAGTAAAAAAAACAATGTTCAAAGAGTACTTATTTAATGAAGTTGAAAATATTTTCAGTTTTTTGTTTAGCTCGTGTTTGTAAATAAAAGGACTCCCTCTGTCTGTTGATCAGTGGGGTTGTTCATCGACCTGCGAGAGACCATCAGCGGCAGGTTGGGGCCATAAAAGGAACGGCGAGCGGCCCCTGGACAGCGTAGCGGCCCCGACCTGCGAGAAACCATGTGGCAGGTCAGGGCCATAAAAGGAGCGTGGGCCATTGGCAGCGTGGTGGCATATCACTGCAATACAGCGCGAGCTGGTGCAGGAGGGTGATGGTAGCGAAGAGGGATGTCATCAATGACCAGGTCGATGATTGGAGCATGGGCAGATATAGCAGGAGCGGCGAGAGATTGTAGAGGGATGTGATTGGGGCCCAGGAGAAGCATGAGTTCGGGGCCAGAAGAGGCGAGGGCCCAGGGGCGGCATGGGCCAGCCCACACTAATATGTGTGTGCACTAGGTCTGTGCAGCAGAGCTGGTCTCCAGTCGTCTTGGTTAATCCTTGCCACTGGACCAAGATCTAGCTCCGTCAAGCCCGTGTGGTGGCTGGTGTGCAACGGCCACCCCACGTTTAAAAAAAAAAAAAATCCACGCTCTGGCATCTTCCACCCTTCAGGATGTAGTTCAGGACCTGGAATATTAGGTCCCTCATTGAAACACCTGTGAACTCATCCTTTTTTGGGTGGAAGCAAGTCCTCCTCGTTTCGAGGGACTGCCTATGAATGAAATGTTCATTAGGCATTGTGATATTTTTAGGGGGCCTACGCAGGTGGATAAACGATTGATCTGCTATATCATGACTCAACTGTCCAAACCAAATAACTTTTTCTTGTTTTATAAATTCTGAACATTCAGGATTTTAAATTAACAAATGCAAGCTGCTAAGAAGTACTAGCTGCTATAAAGGGCTGCAATCTTAATTGAAGGTGATCTTTTAATGTGTTGTTTCATTGAATTTATTACAAATGAAATCATGATGCCTTTCCTCACTTGGAGTTGGTCCTGATTTTCAGTTTTGAGGTGTTTAATCTGCATGGCCACATACAATGGGGTTGAAGTAGCCCAGGACTGTGTTGATTTGAAATAGTACTTTTATTCATGTCAGCAATGGGTGTTGATCTTCTATTTTTGTTAAATATTTGAGTAGCAATAATAAATCTGAAGTTTACTCTAGTGCCCCATACCCATGAGTTTCTAGATGGGTATGGGACACCTAATCTGACAGTTTAAAAAAAAAAGTATAATTAAAATTACAAATCTCTGATTATACGAATGATTGTACAGGTAGTTAAAGATGGGTAGTAAATGTGTATTGTCGTCTGGCAGCTCTGCCTTTACTGAGCCTACTTTGCTCCAGGACATCCATTTACGATTTAATTTGCTCCCTGTGGAAATTCCTAGTTTACCCTGCTTTTAACTACTGATTTCTAACTTCAAAAATTGAATTGTTTTTGTAAATGTCCTTTTTGGATCCAGATGTGAGTTTATTTTTCAGTAATTTGGGTGAAGGAAGTGAACCATGAAATAAGGAACAATTACCCGTAACATGTAATTCCCTTGAAGCATGTTCTATCCAGATTTCCATCTGTTAACTTGCTGTGAACGATTGATGGATCTTTTGCTACTCCTAATAAAATTTTTAATAAAATATTACTAGCTCAATTTTCCTCTCTACATTTTTACCTTCAGGTCATGGTAAAACACCAAAAGATGCAGCTTCAGTCCGAGCAACGTATCCTATACCTGCTGCTTGTGGGATTTACTACTTTGAGGTGAAGATAGTCAGTAAAGGAAGAGATGGGTAAGAATCAATGAACTTAGGAACTTTGTTTATTTCATTACAGAAATTCAACATGCATAATATTTATTTGATCCATTTGAAAATGCAGTGTTCTAGTAGGGTAAATGCTGTGTTTGATTCTTGAGGACAGTCGAGTACACTTAAGGACATACTCTTGATGCAAGAAAGCAAGCCAACAATTATCCTTTAGCAAGACAGCAGCAGCTGTCTGTTCTCGGCTGTTTTTGGAACTGTGCAGAACTTGCATTTTATATAGCATCTTAGCACCTTCTAAGGACATCCTGAAGTACTTAACAACCATTGTGTTACTTCTGCAGTGCAGTCACTTACTACATAGGCAGATGTGTAGGCCAGTTATGCACAGCAAGATCCCACAAACAATAAACGAAAAGAATGGCCAGTTAATCTGTTTCTGTTAAGAGGGGAATGTTGGGTCAAGACACCAGGAGAGCTCCTTGCACGTTGTAGAAAAGTACCACGTGATCTTCAAAATCCATTAGCTAGGTGGAGCCTTGATTTAACATCTCGTCCCAAAGATGAGAAATCTGATGCAACACATCTTCACTAATGCACTGAAGTCTATTCCTGGAAATAGCTCCTTTTTGTACCCCATCCAAGTCACTTGGAACTGCATTTTCATACTCGCAATTGCCTAGCCTCTGGCCTCCATTCCCTACGATACTGCAACAGCTATTGATCTGTTCCCTCACCTCTACTTTTGATGCACTTGTCCTGAGCAAAACCTTTACTCTCTCCTATCCCAGTCTTTCCCCTGATATGGTCCTCATCTTCTCTTCTCTTTAGCAGTCCAAGTGGTGCAGACATGAGTGTATCTGGTGCAGAACTGGTATAGCTGGTCTACATCAAACACTATCAGGTCTTACTCCCCACTGCCAAAACTGCCTACTACTTCAGGATCACCCTGAAGGGCAAAGATAAATCGGGTTCTTTTCTTCACTACCCTATAGTCTCCTTAATCACCCCTACCCCCTCCAACAAGTGCAAGACGTTCATAGACTTCATTGCTACTCAGACTGAGACCATTTGTTTCACAACTTCTGCTACTCTAAATCCCCATCTCTAACTTCTCTCCCATCTCCCCTCATGCCCTCTGCAAGCTCATCCTGTCCATGAAATTACTGACCACTCAAATTCTCTTCCTGGCTCTATATTTGCTGACAATATAAATGGTTTCCTCTCTGGTGCTGTCCCCTCCTTTTCAAAATCAATGTCATCAACGGCAACAACAACTTATATTTATATAGCACCTTTAACGCAGTGAAACATTCAAGGTGCTTCACAGTAGTATAAGATTAAAAAAATTTGACATCGAGCCATACAAGGAGAAATTAGAGCAGATGATCAAAAGCTTGGTCAAATAGGTAGGTTTTAAGGAGCGCCTTAAAGAAGGAAAAAGTGGTGGACAGGTTTAGGCAGGGAATTTCGGAGCTTAGGGCCGAGGCAACAGAAGGCACGGCCACCAATGATTGAGCGATTATAATCCGGGATGCGGAAGAGGCCAGAATTAGAGGAGCGCAGATATCTCTGGGTGGGGGGGGCAGATGCAGGAGGAGATCGGAGATAGGGAGGGACGAGGCCATGGAGGGATTTGAAAACCAAGATGAGAATTTTGAAATCGAGGCGTTGCTTAACCGGGAGCCAATGTAAGGTCAGGTGAGTATAAAGGTGATGGGTGAACGGGACTTGGTGCGAGTTAGGATACAGACAGCAGAATTTTGGATGACCAAGTTTCTGTAGGGTAGAATGTGGGAAGCCAGCCAGTCAAGTCTAGAGGTTTTTTAAAAAAAAAGGCCTGGATGAGGGTTTCAGCAGGGATAGACCGAGTAATTACAGGCCAGTCAGCCTAACTTCGGTGGTGGAAAAATTATTGGAAAAAATCCTGAGGGACAGGATAACTCTTCATTTGGAAAGACATGGATTAATCGAGGACAGTCAGCATGGATTTGTCATGGGAAGGTCATGTCTGACTACTTGATTTAATTTTTCGAGGAGGTAACTAGGAGGGTCGATGAGGGCAGTGTATATGAATTTTAGAAAAGCTTTTGATAAAGTCCCACATGGCAGACTGGTCACAAAAGTAAAAGCCCATGGGATCCAGGGCAAAATGGCAAGTTGGATCCAAAATTACCTCGGAAGCAGGGAGTAAAGGTTGTTGGGTGTTTTTGTGACTGGAAGGCTGTATCCAGTGGGGTTCCACAGGGCTCAGTGCTGGGTCCCTTGCTTTTTGTAGTATATTTCAATGACTTGGACTTAAATGTTGGGGGTATGATTTAAGAAGTTTGCAGATGAGACTAAAATAAGCTGTGTGGTTGATAATGAAGAAAAAAGCTGCGGACTGCAGGAAGATATCAACGTGCTGGTCAGGTGGGCAGAACAGTGGCAAATGGAATTCAATCCGGATAAGTGAGAGGTAATGCATTTGGGGAGGTCTAACAAGGCAAGGGAATATGCATTAAGTGTACAGGAACAAAGGAACCTTGGCATGCAGGTCCACAAATCCCTGAAGGTAGCAGGCCAAGTAGATAAGGCGGCTAAGAAGGCATATGGAAAACGAGAGCAAGGAGATTATGCTTGAAGTGTGTAAAACACTGGTTAGGCCGCAGCTGGAGTTCTGTGTGCAGTTCTGGTCACCACATTACAGGAAAGATGTGATTGCACTGGAAAGGGTGCAGAGGATTTACAAAAATGTTGCCTGGACTGGAGAATTTGGGCTCTGAGGAAAGATTGGAGATGCTGAGTCTGTTTTCTTTGGAACGGAGGAGGCTAAGGGGAGACCTGATTGAGGTGTATAAAATTATGAGGGGCCTGGATAGGAAGGACCCACTTTTTTGGCAAAGGGGTCAACAACCAAGGGGCATGGATTTAAAGTAATTGGGGGGAGGTTTAGAGGAGATATGAGGGGAAATTTCTTCACTCGGGGGGTGGTGGGAGTCTGGAACTCACTGCCTGAAAGGGTGGTAGAGGCAGAAACCCTCGCCACATTTAAAAGATACTTGCATGTGCACTTAAAGTACCGTAACCTACAGGGCTGCGGACCTAGAGCTGGAAAGTGGGATTAGGCTGGATAGCTCTTGGTCAGCCGGCGCAGACACGATGGGCTGAAATGGCCTCCTTCCGTGCTGTAAATTTCTATGATTCTATGAGCTGAAGCTCATTTCAGGGTCAAATATGATACCATGGTTGCAAACAATGTGATTCAGTTTCAGACAAATGTTAGGGAGAGGGATGGTATTAGTGGCTAGGTAATGGAGTTTGTAGTGGGGACTGAAAACAATGGTTTCAATCTTCCCAATATTTAATTGGAGAAAATTTTTGCTCATCCAGAACTGGATGTCAGACAAGCAGTTTTACAATTTAGAGACCGTAGACAGGTCGCGAGAAGTGGTGGTGAGGTAGAACTGGGTGTCAGCGTACATGTGGAAACTTGGCACTGTTTTTGGATGATATTGCCAAGGGGCAGCATGTAGATGAGAAATAGGAGAGGTCGAAGGATAGACCTTTGGGAGACACCAGAGGCAACGATGCAGGAGCAGGGAGAGAAGCCATTGCAGGCAATTCTCTGGCTACGATTAGATAGATTGATAAGAGTGGAACCAGGTGAGTGTAGTCCTATCCAACTGGATGACAGTGGAGAGGCGTTGAAGGATGGAAGGATGGATCATTCCCCACTAAAACCCAATCTTAACATCTGAGTCCTTGCAAACTATTGCAACCTCCCTTGTCAAATCCTTGAACATGATGTAGCCTCCCAAATCCATGCCCATCTTTCATGCAATGCCCTGTTTGGAATCTCTCCAATGACGTTTCCGCCCCACCTGCAGCACCACAATTGTTCTAACTAATGTTGCAAATGATGCCATCTGTGACCATGGTGCATTATGAAATGGGAGGGAGAACAGCCAGTTGTCGTGGTGCACATTGGTACCAACGACATAGGTAAAAAAAAGGGATGAAGTCCTACGAAACGAATTTAAGGAGCTCGGAGCTAAATTAAAAAGTAGGACCTCAAAAGTAGTAATCTCGGGATTGCTACCAGTGCCACGTGCTAGTCAGAGTAGAAATCGCAGGATAGCGCAGATGAATACGTGGCTTGAGCAGTGGTGCAGCAGGGAGGGATTCAAATTCCTGGGGCATTGGAACCGATTCTGGGGGAGGTGGGACCAGTACAAACCGGACGGTCTGCACCTGGGCAGGACCAGAACCAATGTCCTAGGGGGAGTGTTTGCTAGTGCTGTTGGGGAGGAGTTAAACTAATATGGCAGGGGGATGGGAACCAATGCAGGGAGACAGAGGGAGACAAAAAGGAGGCAAAAGCAAAAGACAGAAAGGAGATGAGGAAAAGTGGAGGGCAGAGAAACCCAAGGCAAAGAACAAAAAGGGCCACTGTACAGCAAAATTCTAAAAGGACAAAGGGTGTTAAAAAAACAAGCCTGAAGGCTTTGTGTCTTAATGCAAGGAGTATCCGCAATAAGGTGGATGAATTAACTGTGCAAATAGATGTTAACAGATATGATGTGATTGGGATTACGGAGACGTGGCTCCAGGATGGTCAGGGCTGGGAACTCAACATCCAGGGGTGTTCGACATTCAGGAGGGATAGAGTAAAGGGAAAAGGAGGTGGGGTAGCATTGCTGGTTAAAGAGGAGATTAATGCAATAGTTAGGAAAGACATTAGCTTGGATGATGTGGAATCTATATGGGTAGAGCTGCAGAACACCAAAGGGCAAGAAACGTTAGTGGGAGTTGTGTACAGACCTCCAAACAGTAGTAGTGATGTTGGGGAGGGCATCAAACAGGAAATTAGGGGTGCATGCAATAAAGGTGCAGCAGTTATAATGGGTGACTTTAATATGCACATAGATTGGGCTAGCCAAACTGGAAGCAATACGGTGGAGGAGGATTTCCTGGCGTGCATAAGGGATGGTTTTCTAGACCAATATGTCGAGGAACCAACTAGGGGGGAGGCCATCTTAGACTGGGTGTTGTGTAATGAGAGAGGACTAATTAGCAATCTCATTGTGCGAAGCCCCTTGGGGAAGAGTGACCATAATATGGTGGAATTCTGCATTAGGATGGAGAATGATACAGTTAATTCAGAGACCATGGTCCAGAACTTAAAGAAGGGTAACTTTGAAGGTATGAGGCGTGAATTGGCTAGGATAGATTGGCGAATGATACTTAAGGGGTTGACTGTGGATGGGCAATGGCAGACATTTAGAGACCGCATGGATGAACTACAACAATTGTACATTCCTGTCTGGCGTAAAAATAAAAAAGGGAAGGTGGCTCAACCGTGGCTATCTAGGGAAATCAGGGATAGTATTAAAGCCAAGGAAGTGGCATACAAATTGGCCAGAAATAGCAGCGAACTGGGAGAAATTTAGAACTCAGCAGAGGAGGACAAAGGGTTTGATTAGGGCAGGGAAAATGGAGTAAGAGAAGAGGCTTGCAAGGAACATTAAGGCGGATTGCAAAAGCTTCTATAGGTATGTAAAGAGAAAAAGGTTAGTAAAGACAAACGTAGGTCCCCTGCAGTCAGAATCAGGGGAAGTCATAACGGGGAACAGAGAAATGGCAGACCAACTGAACAAGTACTTTGGTTCAGTATTCACTAAGGAGGACACAAACAACCTTCCGGATATAAAAGGGGTCAGAGGGTCTAGTAAGGAGGAGGAACTGAGGGAAATCTTTATTAGTCGGGAAATTGTGTTGGGGAAATTGATGGGATTGAAGGCCGATAAATCCCCAGGGCCTGATGGACTGCATCCCAGAGTACTTAAGGAGGTGGCCTTGGAAATAGCGGATGCATTGACAGTCATTTTCCAACATTCCATTGACTCTGGATCAGTTCCTATCGAGTGGAGGGTAGCCAATGTAACCCCACTTTTTAAAAAAGGAGGGAGAGAGAAAACAGGGAATTATAGACCGGTCAGCCTGACCTCAGTAGTGGGTAAAATGATGGAATCAATTATTAAGGATGTCATGTCACCATTTTCCAAATGCGCTGCTATGATAGGTCCAAGTCAGCATGGATTTGTGAAAGGGAAATCATGCTTGACAAATCTTCTGGAATTTTTTGAGGATGTTTCCAGTAAAGTGGACAAAGGAGAACCAGTTGATGTGGTATATTTGGACTTTCAGAAGGCTTTCGACAAGGTCCCACACAAGAGATTAATGTGCAAAGTTAAAGCACATGGGATTGGGGGTAGTGTGCTGACGTGGATTGAGAACTGGTTGTCAGACAGGAAGCAAAGAGTAGGAGTAAATGGGTACTTTTCAGAATGGCAGGCAGTGACTAGTGGGGTACCGCAAGGTTCTGTGCTGGGGCCCCAGCTGTTTACATTGTACATTAATAATTTAGATGAGGGGATTAAATGTAGTATCTCAAATTTGCGGATGACACTAAGTTGGGTGGCAGTGTGAGCTACGAGGAGGATGCTATGAGGCTGCAGAGTGACTTGGATAGGTTAGGTGAGTGGGCAAATGCATGGCAGATGAAGTATAATGTGGATAAATGTGAGGTTATCCACTTTGGTGGTAAAAACAGAGAGACAGACTATTATCTGAATGGTGACAGATTAGGAAAAGGGAAGGTGCAACGAGACCTGGGTGTCATGGTACATCAGTCATTGAAGGTTGGCATGCAGGTACAGCGGGCGATTAAGAAAGCAAATGGCATGTTGGCCTTCATAGCGAGGGGATTTGAGTACAGGGGCAGGGAGGTGTTGCTACCGTTGTACAGGGCCTTGGTGAGGCCACACCTGGAGTATTGTGTACAGTTTTGGTCTCCTAACTTGAGGAAGGACATTCTTGCTATTGAGGGAGTGCAGCGAAGATTCACCAGACTGATTCCCGGGATGGTGGGACTGACCTATCAAGAAAGACTGGATCAACTGGGCTTGTATTCACTGGAGTTCAGAAGAATGAGAGGGGACCTCATAGAAACGTTTAAAATTCTGACGGGTTTAGATGCAGGAAGAATGTTCCCAATGTTGGGGAAGTCCAGAACCAGGGGTCACAGTCTAAGGATAAGGGGTAAGCCATTTAGGACTGAGATGAGGAGAGACTTCTTCACCCAGAGAGTGGTGAACCTGTGGAATTCTCTGCCACAGAAAGTGGTTAGGGCCAATTCACTAAATATATTCAAAAGGGAGTTAGATGAAGTCCTTACTACTCGGGGGATCAAGGGGTATGGCGAGAAAGCAGGAAGGGGGTACTGAAGTTTCATGTTCAGCCATGAACTCATTGAATGGTGGTGCAGGCTAGAAGGGCTGAATGGCCTGCTCCTGCACCTATTTTCTATGTTTCTATGTTTCTATTATTCTACTATGCCTGTCTTTGACATGGCTAATCACAAATCACATCATCCTGCTCCAACATCTCTCCTCAGTGGTCTAGCTCAGAAAAACTGTAGTTGTTGGCTCTACTCTTACCTATCCGATGTAGCCAGAGCAATTCCAATAATGGCTTCTCTTTCTACCCCTGCATCATTGCTTAAGGAGTCCTCCAAGGATCTGCGTTTGGCTCTCTCCTCTTCGTCATCTACAAACTGCAGCTTGATGACATCGTCTGCAGAAATGAGGTCGCTTCCACACACATACTGACTACATCCATGTCGACCTTTCCACTACCACTCTTGACCCTCCACTGCTTCTGTGTTGTCTGACTGTCTTGGCAACCAGTCTTGATGAACCGCAATTTTCTCCAACGAGAAACATAGAAAATAGGTGCAGGAGCAGGCCGTTCGGCCCTTCGAGCCTGCACCACCATTCAATATGATCATACCTGATCATGCAACTTCATTACCCCCACCCCTGTCTTCTCTCCATACCCACTGATCCCTTTAGCTGTAAGGGCCACATCTAACTCCCTTTTGAATATGTCCAATAAGCTGGCCTCAACAACTTTGTGGCAGAGAATTCCACAGGTTCACAACTCTGGGTGAAAAAGTTTCTCCTCATCTCGGTCCGATATGACTTACCCCTTATCTTTAGAATGTGACTTCTGGACTTCCCCAATATCTGGAGCATTCTTCCTGCATCTAACCTGTCTAGTCCTGTCAGAATTTTATAAGTTTCTATGAGATTCCCCCTCATTCTTCTAAATTCCGGTGAATATAAGCCTTGCCGATCCAGTCTTTCCTCATATGTCAGTCCTGCCATCCCGGGAATCAGTCTGGTGAACCTTCGCTGCACTCCCTCAATAGCAAGCATGTCCTTCCTCAGATTAGAAGACCAAAACTGCACACAAAACTCAAAGTGTGGTCTCACCAAAGCCCTGTACAACTGCAGTAAGACCTCCCTGCTCCTACACTCAAATCCCCTCGCTAGGAAGGCCAGCATACCATTTGCTTTCTTTACTGCCTGCTGTACCTGCATGCCTGCCTTCAATGACTGATGTACCATGACACCCAGGTCTCGTTGCACCTCCCCTTTTACTAACCTGACACCATTCAGATAATCTGCCTTCGTGTTTTTGCCACCAAAGTGGATAATCTCACACTTATCCACATTATACTGCATCTGCCATGCATTTGCCCATTCACCTAACCTGTTCAATTCCCCCTGCAGCCTCTTAGCATCCTTCTCGCAGCTCGCACTGCCACCCAGCTTAGTGTCATCTGCAAACTTGGAGGTATTACATTCAATTCCTTCGTCTAAATCATTAATGTA
This sequence comes from Pristiophorus japonicus, assembly GCF_044704955.1. Lineage (NCBI taxonomy): Eukaryota > Metazoa > Chordata > Chondrichthyes > Pristiophoridae > Pristiophorus > Pristiophorus japonicus. The sequence goes on from NC_091981.1 coordinate 65,170,608, forward strand.
TATTGTAAATAGCTGGGGTCCCAGCACTGAACCCTGCGGCACCCCACTAGTCACTGCCTGCCATTCTGAAAAAGACCTGTTTATTCCCACGCTTTGCTTCCTGTCTGCCAACCAGTCCTCTATCCACATCAATACATTACCCCCAATAAATGTGCCTTAATTTTGCACACTAACCTCTTGTGTGGGACCTTGTCAAAAGCCTTTTGAAAGTCCAAATACACCACATCCATCCACTGGCTCTCCCTTATCCATTCTACTAGTTACATCTTCAAAAAACTCGAAGATTTGTCAAGCATGATTTCCCTTTCATAAATCCATGCTGACTTGGACCAATCCTGTCACTGCTTTCCAAATGCGCTGCTATTACATCTTTAATATTGATTCCAGCATTTTCCCCACCACCGATGTCAAGCTAACCGGTCTATAATTCCCTGTTTTTTCTCTCCCTCCTTTTTTACCTGTGGGATTACATTAGCTACCCTCCAATCCATAGGAAATGAACCAGAGTCCATGGAATGTTGGAAAATGACCCCCAATGCATCTATTATTTCTAGGGCCACTTCTTATGTACTCTGAGATGCAGACCATCAGGCCCTAGGAATTTATCGACCATCAGGCCCTAGGGATTTATCGATCTTCAGTCCCATCAATTTCCCTAATACCATTTCCTAACTAATAAGGATTTCCCTCAGTTTCCCCTTCTCGCTAGACCCTCGGTCCCCTAGCATTTTCGGGAGGTTATTCATGTATTCCTTAGTGAAGACAGAATTAAAGTATTTGTTCAATTGGTCTGCCATTTCTTTGTTCCCCATTATAAAGTCACCTAATTCTGATTGCAAGGGACCTACATTAGTCTTCACTAATCTTTTTCTCTTCACATATCTATAGAAGCTTTTGTAGTCAGTTTTTATGTTCCCTGCAAGCTTACTCTCGTACTCTATTTTCCCCCTCCTAATTAAACCCTCAGTCCTCTTCTGCTGAATTCTAATTTTCTTCCTATCCTCAGGTTTGCTGCTTTTTCTGACCAATTTATATGCCTCTTCCTTGGATTTAACACTTTCCCTAATTTTCTTTTGTTAGCCACGGTTGAGCCACTTTCCCTTTTTTTTAAAATTCTTACGCCACACAGGGATGTACAATTGTTGTTCATCCATGTGATATTTAAATGCCCACTATTGCCTATCCACCGTCAACCCTTTCAGTATCATTCGCCAGTCTATCCGAGCCAATTCACGTCTCCTACCATCGAAGTTTCCTTTCTTTAAGTTCAGGACCCTAGTCTCTGAATTAACTGTGTCACTCTCCATCTTAATGAAGAATTCTACCATATTACGGTCACTCTTCCCCAAGGGGCCACACATGACCAGGTTGCTAATTAATCCTCTCTTGTTACACAAGACCCCCCAGTCTAGGATGGCCTGCTCTCTAATTGGTTCCTTGACACATTGATCCAGAAAACCATCCCTTATACACCCCAAGGAAATCCTCCTTCACAATATTGCTACCAGTTTGGTTAGCCCAATCAATATGTAGATTAAAGTCACCCATGATAACTGCTGTACCCTTATTGCACGTGTCCCTAATTTCCTGTTTGATGCCATCCCTAACCTCCCTACTACTGTGGTGGTCTGTACACATCTTCCACTAATGTTTTCTGCCCTTTGGTGTTTTGCAGCTCTACCCATATAGATTCCACATCATCCAAGCTAATGTCCTTCCTTACTATTGCATTAATCTCCTCTTTAACCAGTAATGCTACTCCACCTCCTTTTCCTGCCTGTCTGTCCTTCCTGAATATTGAATACCCCTGGATGTTGCGTTCCCAGCCTTGGTTACCCTGGAGCCATGTCTCTGTAATCCCAATTACATCATATCCGTTAACAGCTATCTGCGCAGTCAATTCATCCACCTTATTATGAATACTGCTCGCATTGAGACTCGGAGCCTTCAGGCTTGTTTTTTTTTAAACACTTTGTCCTTTTAGAATTTTGTTGTAATGTGGCCTTTTTTGATTTTTGCCCTTGATTTCTCTGCCCTCCACACTTTCTTTTCTCCTTCCTACCTTTTGCTTCTGCCCCCTTTTTACTTCCCTCTGCCTCCCTGCATAGATTCTCATCCATCTGCCATTTTTTAGTTTAAACCCTCCCCAACAGCACTAGCAAACACTCCACCTGGGACATCGGTTCCGGTTCTGCCCAGGTGCAGACCGTTCGGTTTGTACTGGTCCCACCTCCCCCAGAACCGGTTCCAATGACCCAGGAATTTGAATCCCTCCACCTTGCCACGTATTCCTCTGAGCTATCCTGCAATTCCTACTCTGACTAGCACACGACACTGGTAACAATCCTGAGATTACTACCTTTTGAGGTCTTTCTTTTTAATTTAACTCCTAGCTCCCTAAATTCAGCTTGTAGGACCTCATCCCATTTTTTACCTAGATGTACCACGACAGCTGGCTGTTCACCCTCCCGCATCAGAATGCGCTGCAGCCGCTCCGAGACATCCTTGACCCTTGCACCAGGGAGGCAACATACCATCCTGGAGTCTCATTTGTGACTGCAGAAACGCCTATCTATTCCCCTTACAATAGAATCCCCTACCACTATAGCTCTCCCACTCTTTTTCCTGCCCTCCTGTGCAGCAGAGCCACCCATGGTGCCATGAACTTGGCTGCTGCTGCCTTCCCCTGATGAGTCATCTTCCCCAACAGTACCCAAAACGGTATATCTGTTTTGGAGGGAGGTGACTGCAGGGGACCTCTGCATTACCTGCCTTCCCTTTCTCTTCCTGATGGTCACCCGTTCCCTATCTGGCTGTAACCTTCACCTGCGGTGTGACTAACTCACTAAATGTGCTATTCACGACATCCTCAGCATTGCGGGTGCTCCAAAGTGAATCCATGCGCAGCTCCATGCCACAATGCGGTCTGTCAGGAGCTGCAGCTGGATACACTTCCTGCACATCTTGTCAGGAACACGACGTGTCCCTGATTTCCCGCATGACATGGGTCTGGGCTCTCCTGCCATGACTTAACCCTTAAATTAACCTAATTGGTAACAACACCAAATGTTTCTTACTGATGATAAAAATATAAAGAAAAAAGAAAAACTACTCACCAATCGACCAGCCAATCACTTACCCGCTTGGCTGTGACGTCACACTCGATTTCTTTCTACTTCTTTTTTGCCTTTTGAACCTGAACCTGCTCTCCGTCTGTTGAGCTGCTCTCCTGACTGCTGCCCTTTTATGGGCCTCGCTCTCCCTCTGTTAAAATAAGATGTGAAAGAAGCGGCATTCAAATCCAGTCTTCAGTGGAGACTGTGACCTCAACGCGGTGCCTTAGACTGTTCGGCCATCCTGATTTTACACTAAACATTGGGAAGACCAAAACCATCCTCTTTGGTCTCGGCCACAAGCTCTGCACTCTTGCCACCGATTACATCACCCTCCCTGGCTATTATTTCAGGAGTAACCAAACTATTGCAACCTTGCATCCCATTCAACCCTGACTGGAGCTTCTGGACCCATATCCTCAACATCACACTTCTACCTGTAATGTAGGCTGCCCCTTTCTCAGCCCTTCCACTGCTGAAACTCTCATTCATGCCTTTGTCCCCTCCAAAGTTGAAAATCCAATACTCTCTTGCTCAGACTTCCATGCTCCACCTTCTAGTGAACTTCAGCTCATCCAAAACTCTGTTGCCTGAATTCGTTCTTGCCCCAAGTCCTGTTTACCAATGCCCCTGTCCTTGCTGACCTACATTGGCTCCTGATCCCCTAATGTTTGTGTGTTTTAATTCTGTCTCTGGCCTTACATTTATCCCCCGTCCCGCCCCGTCCCCACGTTTCCCTACCATGCCTTCAAATACCTAGGCATGTAAACACATATTTACTGAGAGAGTGCGGGAGAGATCCGAAACAGCTGACGAACCCAGCAAGGCTCCTCATTGACATTTTGGAGGTTTGTCTCTTGCCCGGCCAAATGGACAGCCTGGCCGACGGGTGGAAGGGAACACCAGCGGCAGGAGACCACAGCTAGGACCCTTGCGGATTGGGAAGAGCGGCTAATGATTGGACAGGGGAGGCTGGTAATTGGGGCTGGACAGGGGAAGGCTAGAGATTAGGGCTGGAAGAAGCCATAGGCTTCCTTGAGGGGCCCTGGTGATGTAATCCTACTCCTGGCCCACAGTGAGTGCTGAAAGAGCTGCTAACCCTGGGAGCCTGCAGCTCCCGCCTCCCTTTCATTGCCGAATTTCCCGACCCCGGGAAAATCTGTACAGCAGCAGTAAATTTCAAATCGGGCACCCAACTGGACTGTGGAAGCCTGATTTTAAATATGTTGATTAAGTGTCACCTCTCCCCCCCCCCCCCCCCCCGCCCCCCCTCTCCTCGGACACCTGGATATCTGCTGCCGTGACGGGTTGGGCTTATGATGTGTGTTTCCCTTTTAAATCCTCCCCTCCCCCTCCCCCCCCCCAAACCTTCTGCCAATCATTGGGGGGGGGGGGGGGGTGGGGGTGGGAGTAATATTGAGGCCCTGGTCCTCACACTTTGTTGATCCCTGCCCAAGTCTCTTTAACTCACTCTCCTTTTTAATATCCTCCTTAAAACCCACTTCTTTGGCCACGCCATTTGGCATGCCTCCAAATATATCCTTCTATTGCTTGGCATCCATTTATTTCTGATTATGCCTCTGAAAAGCCTTGGGACATTTTTCTACTTTAAGGCCCTATATAAATGGAAGTGGTTTTTGTGTCAGCCTTAATTCAATGCTCAAATCTGCAGGCCCCAGCAGCCCAACCAAGATAGTGTGGCTTCAGGCTATTTGGTTCGGCGCAGTTGGCATTGCAGCTGAGCTGGAGGGTTAAGTACAGTTTCTCTCGCAGTGGTCACTAGGTAATGATCGATGGCAAGAAACTTGTTTTGTTTTCCTTTCCGTGTCATGGGCACAGAATCAAAATGTACTTAGGCCAGCTGCTAGAATCTGCCAAATCAGCACAAATTGGGATTAAACCTGTAGTTCAGGACAGCAAGGTTTGGAAGCCATGATGAGTAGGAAAGGACAAGACAAGAGTGGCTCATAAAGTAGCTGTAATTAGGTAGAAATAATAGGTTCTGCTTATATTGTAGTGGGGAATTAAAGGAGGTAGGACAATTGACATATTTAACTTGTACCTTCTTCCTTCAGGTTGGCCAATAGATCTATTAGCTTATATCCCTTGAGTTAAAGTTAAACAGTAATCTAATTGAGATGTTTAAAATGATAAAGGGATTCGATAAGGTAGATACAGATAAATTACTTCCTCTGGTGGGAAATCCAAAACTAGAGGGCATAATCTTAAAATTAGAACTATTTGGGAGTGAAATCAGGAAGCACCTTTTCACGTAAAGGGTAATGGAAATCTGGAACTTGCTCTCCAAAAAGCTGTGGATTCCAGATCAATTAAAAATGTCCAAGACAGATCAATAGATTTTTGTTAGGTAAGGGTGTCCAGGGATATGGAGCAAAGGCGGGTAAATGAAGTTGAGTTACAGATCAGCCACGATCTAATTGAATGTCAGTTATAGGCTCGAGGGGTTAAATGACCTACTCCTGTTCCGATGTTCCTCAGTATAGTTCAGGTGTCGCCAACTATGACTTCAATGTTCCACTCAGTGGGCTCAGAATGCAAAAAAATATATAATTCAACTATTATTACTTTTGACCAACTTCTTATATTTGATTTTCAAGTAAGGTTCTTCAAACATCTGTTGATTTCTGGTAAAGGTAAACTGCTGATTGAACATTTTGGTTAACCAGATTAAAAAATTGCTGGTTTTTGAGTTTGGAGAAGCTGAATTTAAATACTAGGCTAGAATGCCAGTAGTTTAAAAGAGGAGCATTTGGTTGCATTCGGCATCCCCCTCCCCAAAAATGTGTAATTTGAACACCCAGTTCATTTCATTTGGTGTTGGCTTCCCCATTTATTTAAAAAAAAGGAATGTCAAAGGCCAAAGCTCATAGTGTGACTCGTCACCAAAGTTGGAAAGTGTAAAATAGAAGACGAGGTAAACCAGAAAGTTATGATTAGATGTCTCAGTGTTTGAGCTTGAAATACATGAAGATTGTGAAGGAGGAAAAACCGAGAGAGTTAGAGTTCAACATCTTTGATATTAGGAAAGAACGAGTTGGAGTAGGAGACACAAGGATGTAAGAAGTGTCTTTAGAACTTATAATGGCCAACAGAACAAAGTCCTGAAGAGTACGAACAATAGTATTGGAGAGAGGGGAAAAACTGACGGGCTTTTTCTTGTCATAGAATGATACAGCACAGATTGGGCCATTTGGCCCATCATGCCTGGGCCAGCTCTTTGAAAGAGCTATCCAATTAGTCCCACTCCCCTGCTCTTTCCCCATAGCCCTGTCATTTTTTCCTTTCAAGAATTTATCCAATTCCCTTTTGAAAGCTACTATTTGAATCTGCTTCCACCACCCTTTCAAGTGGTCCAGATCACAACAACTCGCTGTGTTTTAGATCTATCATGCCACTGCTTCTTTAGCCATTCACCCTAAATCTGTGTCCTCTGGTTGCTGACCCTTCTGCCACTGGAAACCATTTCTCCTTATTTCCTCTATCAAAACCGTTCATGATTTTGAATACCTCTATCAAATCTCCTCTTAACCTTCTCTGCTCGAAGGAGAACAATCCCAGCTTCTCTAGTCTCTCTAAAAGTCCCTCATCCCTGGTACCATTCTAAGACCTTCTCCAAGGTCTTAACATCCTTCCTTAAAATGTTGTGCCTATAATTGAACATAATACTCCAACTGAGGACTTTTGAAAGTTCATATACACAACATCAACTGCTCTATCCTCATCCACCCTCTCTATTACTTCAGCAAAGAATGCGATCAAGTTAGTCAAACTTGAGTTGGGTTTAACAAATGTGTGCGGAATTTCATTCATTAGCCCATACTTTTCCAAATGCCAATTAATTGTGTCCTGGATTATTTTCCCCACCACTGACGTTGGGCTGACTGACCTGTAGTTGCTGGTTTTATCCCTCTTCCCCCTTTTTTTAAACAGGGCTATTATATATGCAGTCTTCTGGCACCACCCCCATATCGAAGGAGGATTGGAAGATTGTTGCCAGAGGCTCTGCAATTTCCACCCTTGCATCCCTACTGGACCAGGCGACTTTTCTACTTTGAGGACTGCCAACCTTTTAAGTATCTCCTCTTTATTTTTATCCTATCCAATATCGCTACTACCTCTCCCTTTACTGCTACATTGGCAGCATTCTCTTCTCTAGTGAAGACACAAGCAAAGCACTCATTCGGTTCCTCAGCCATGCCCTGTGGCTCTGCAATAAGATCTATCCTTTTTCTATTTTATATGTTTTTAAAAAAAAAACTTTTGATTCCCTTTTTTATATTGGCCGCTATTTTATTCTCATACATTTGGCCCTTCTTATTCCCCTTTTTAGATCTCCTCTGTACTTCCTATATTCAGCTTAGTTCTCTATTGTATTATGAACCTTACATTTGACATTCGCCTTCCTTTTCTGTCTCATTTTAATCTGGCTAGAATCGTGTTGGATACAGTCGTCCTCTCTAACTTTAGTGCAAGGTTGATATAGCCAAAAATACAGGGGAGAAAACACTTAATAAAAAAAATTGAAAAAATAAAAAATCAGAAAACATTCACAATAACCGTAAGGAATGAATCGCTGAAATTTTTTTTTTAAACTTCAGTTTACCTTTTTTTATAGGTCTTACTTACCGATTGTTTTTTAGGCTGCAACGCCTGCTTTTTCCATGCGTTTTTTGACTGGAGTATGGATTTGCCAAACGGCCAAATTTAGACGTTGCTATTTTTAACATGGCGATCCGGAAAATGGCGATATTTTGAAAACACTATTCTTAAACTTTGGCCAATTTTGTGAAGAATATTTTAAGGACTAAACAGTTTTAACATGAAAAAATCGCATTAAAACGTGTGTTAGGCTGGCTAATTTCTTGCCCTATTATCTTGTCATCCAAGGAGCTCGTGCTTTGGATGTAATCCAGAGATTGTGGTCCTGCTCTTTAATTTCCTCCCGAGTGCCTGAAACTCTTGCGTGCAGGACTTCAACCCTTTTCTTTCCTATGTCATTTGGTTCCCACATGGACCATGACTTCTGGCTGTTCCTGTTCCCCTCTCCTCCCCCCTCCCCCCCACACACAAACACACACACACACTTTACTGTTTTAATTTAATTTTTATTTGTTTACCTTGTTAATTTCTGTTTATGGATGGGGAGCAGTCCCTGAACTTTTATTGGCAGCCCCCACAATCTCTTCCCCCCCCCCAGGGGGAAGTGCCTGATATTTCCTCGTGGGGTATTCTTTACCCAAGTGCCCAAATTTCCACTTACCATAAAATTAGGATGCTTTCATGTTGGTCACATGTTTGTACTTTGGTCCAGGTGGCGGAAACAGACTTGCACGTGTCTGTTAGAAATTCCTCTATTTCTAAACACACCAATTTTCTTGTAACTTACTTAATAGATATGATTTTATTCAAAATAGATATTTAGTGTGCAAGTGGAAAATCTATTGATGGATGAGTTCTGTAAAATTTGTCTCTAAGCCAACTCTACTCAGACACTTGTAGAATTATACATCACAGCAGGAAGCCATTTGGCCCATAATGCCAGTCCAAAGAGCAGAAAACGCTGGTGGGAGTTGTGCACAGGCCACCAAATAGTAGTAGAGAGGTTGGGGACAGCATCAAACAAGAAATAAGGGATGTGTGCAGTAAAGGTACAGCAGTTATCATGGGCGACTTGAATTTAAATATAGATTGGGCTAACCAAACTGGCAGCAATGCGGTGGAGGAGGATTTCCTGGAGTGTATTAGAGATGGTTTTCTTGACCACTATGTCGAAGTACCAACTAGAGAGCTGGCCATCCTAAACTGGGTGATGTGTAACGAGAAGGGACTAATTAGCAATCTTGTTGTGCGAGGCCCATTGGGGAAGAGTGACCATAATATGATAGAACTCTTTATTAAGATGGAGAGTGACACAGTTAATTCAGAAACTAGGGTCCTAAACGTAAGGAAAGCTAACTTCGACAGCATGCGATGCGAATTGGCTAGAATAGACTGGCAAATGTTACTTAAAGGGTTGACGGTGGATAGGCAATGGCAAACATTTATAGATCACATGGATGAACTTCAACAGTTGTACATCCGTGTCTGGAGTAAAAATAAAACCGGGAAGATGGCTCAACCGTGGCTAACAAGGGAAATTAAGGATAGTGTTCGATCCAAGGAAGAGGCATATAAATTGGCCAGAAAAAGCAGCAAACTTGAGGACTGGGAGAAATTTAGAATTCAGCAGAGGAGGACAAAGGGTTTAATTAGGAGGGGGAAAATAGAGTACGAGAGCTTGCCAGGAACATAAAAACTGACTGCAATCTATAGATATGTGAAGAGAAAAAGATTAGTGAAGACGAGCGTAAGTCCCTTGCAGTCGGACTCCGGTGAATTTATAATGGGGAACAAAGAAACGGGCAGACCAATTGAACAAATACTTTGGTTCTGTCTTCACGAAGGAAGACACAAATGACCTTCCGGATGTACTAGGGGACCGAGGGTCTAGTGAGAAGAGGAACTGATGGATATCCTTATTAGGTGGGAAATTGTGTTGGGGAAATTGATGGGATTGAAGGCCGATAAATCCCCGGGGCCTGATTGTCTGTATCCCAGAGTACTTAAGGAGGTGGACCTAGAAATAGTGGATGCATTGGTGATCATTTTCCAACAGTCTATCGACTCTGGATCAGTTCCTATGGACTGGAGGGTAGCTAATGTAACGCCACTTTTTAAAAAAGGAGGGAGAGAGAAAACGAGGAATTATAGACTGGTTAGTCTGACATCAGTAGTGGTAAAATGTTGGAGTCAATTATTAAGGATGAAATAGCAGCGCTTTTGGAGAGCAGTGACAGGATCGGTCCAAGTCAGCATGGATTTGTGAAAGGAAAATCATGCTTGTCAAATCTTCTGGAATTTTTTGAGGATGTACGTAGTAGAGTAGACAAGGGAGAACCAGTGGATGTGGTGTATTTGGACTTTCAAAAGGCATTTGACAAGGTCCCACATAAGAGATTGGTGTGCAAAATCAAAGCACATGGTATTGGGGTAATGTACTGGCGTGGATAGAGAATTGGTTGGCAGACAGAAAGCAGAGAGTCGGGATAAATGGGTCCTTTTTGGACTGGGAGGCAGTGACTAGTGGAGTGTTACAGGGCTCAGTGCTGGGACCCCAGCTCTTTACATTATACATTAATGATTTGGATGAAGGAATTGAGTGCAATATCTCCAAGTTTGCAGATGACACTAAACTGGGTGGTGGTGTGAGCTGTGAGAAGGATGCTAAGAGGCTGCAGGGTGATTTGGACAGGTTGGGTGAGTGGGCAAATGCATGGCAGATGCAGTATAATGTGGATAAATGTGAGGTTATCCACTTTGGTGGCAGAAACACGAGGGCAGAGTATTATCTGACTGGTGGCAGATTAGGAAAAGGGGAGGTGCAACGAGACCTGGGTGTCATGGTTCATCAGTCATTGAAAGTTGGCATGCAGGTGCAGCAGGCTGGTGAAGAAGGCAAATGGCATGTTGGCCTTCATAGCTAGGGGATTTGAATACAGGAGCCAGGGAGGTCTTACTGCAGTTGTACAGGGCCTTGGTGAGGCCTCACCTGGAATATTGTGTTCAGTTTTGGTCTCCAAATCTGAGGAAGGATGTTCTTGCTATTGAGGGAGTGCAGCGAAGGTTCACCAGACTGATTCCAGGGATCGCTGGACTGACATATGAGGAGAGACTGGATCAACTGGGCCTTTATACACTGTAGTTTGGAAGGATGAGAGGGAATCTCATAGAAACGTATAAGATTCTGACGGGACGGGACAGGTTAGATGTGGGAAGAATGTTCCCGATGTTGGGGAAGTCCAGAACCAGGGGACACAGTCTTAGAATAAGTGGTCGGCCATTTAGGACTGAGATGAGGAGGAACTTCTTCACTCAGTTGTTAACCTGTGGAATTCCCTACCGCAGAGAGTCGTTGATGCCAGTTCATTGGATATATTCATGAGGGAGTTAGATATAGCCCTTACGGCTAAAGGGGTATGGAGAGGAAAGGGGTACTGAGGTGAATGATCAGCCATGATCATATTGAATGGTGGTGCAGTCTCGAAGGGCCGAATGGCCTACTCCTGCACCTATTTTTCTATGTTTCTATGGCTCTTTCAAAGAACTTTCCAATAAATCCCAATCCCCAGCTCTCTTCCTCCCTGGGTCAGTCAATGTTTTCTTTTTAAGTATATATCCAGTTCCCTTTTCAAAGTTACTATTGAATCTGCTTCCACCACCCTTTCAGGCAGTGCATTCCACATCATCATAATTTGCTGTGTTTATAAAAAAAAATCCTCTCACCCTGCCCCTTTTACCAGTTACCTTGAATATCTCTTCTCTGGTTACTGGCCCTCCTGCCAGTGGAAACTGTTTCTCCCTACATACTCTTATCAAAACTCCCCAGAATTTTGAACACCTCTTTCAAATCTCCACTTAACTTTTTCAGTTCTAAGGAGAACTACCCGAGCTTCTCTAGTCTTTTCACATAACTGAAGTTCCTCATCCCTGGTACCATTCTGGCAAATCTCCTCTGCGCCCTCTTTTAAGGCCTTGACGTCCTTCTTGAAATGTGATTCCCAGAATTGGACACGAGCTCTAATCAGTGATTTATAAAGGTTTACTGTAACTTTTTTGCTTTTGTCCTCTATGCCTCTATTTATTTTATTTATTTATTTATTTATTTATGAAATCAAGGCTTTAATAGTTTTATCAACTTGGCCTGCCAGCCTCAAAGATTTGTGTGTTTTTTTTTAATTGTGCTATTTAGTTTATATTGCATCTCCTCATTTTTCCTTCTAAAATGCATCACTTCACACTTCTCTGCAATAAATTCTATCTGCCACGTGTCTGCCCATTTCACCAGTCGGTCTATGTCCTTCTGAAGTCTGCTACTATCCTCCTCACTTCCAAGCATTGCGTCACCTGCAAATTATTCACTCGACACCAAATCCAGGTCATTAACGTACATCAAAAAGAGCAGTGGTCCTAATACTGATTCTTGTTGAACTACACTGCACACTTCCCTTCAGTCTGAAAAACAACTGTTCACCACCACTCTGTCGTCACTGCCCCTTAATTTCATGGGCTTTAATTTCGCTAACAGGTCTATTATGCAGTACTTTGTCAAGTGCCTTGCGATTGTCTATATAAACATCAACTACATTACTTTCATCAACCCTCTCCTTTATTTAATTATTGTTTACTGCATTTCTGAGTTTCGTGTCATCTGCAAACTTTGAAATTATGCCCTGTAAACTCAAGTCTAGGTCATTAATATATATTGAAAGTAGCAATGCTCCTAATACTAACACCTGGGGAACACCACTGCATACTTCTCTCCAGTCTGGGAAAAACAACTGTTCACCACTACTCTCTGCTTTCTATTCCTTAGCCACTTTTGTATCCCCGCTACCACTGTCCCTTTAATCTCATGGGCTTTAATTTTGCTAACAAGTCTATTATGTAGTACTTTATCAAATGCCTTTTGAAAGTTCATATACACATCAACTGCTCTCCCTCATCCACCCTCTCCATTACTTCATCAAAGAACGTGATCAAGTTTGTCAAACATGAGTTGGCTTTAACAAATTCATGTGGAATTTCATTTATTAGCCCATACTTTCCCCACCACCGACGTATGGCTGACTGGCTGGTATACTTGGTTTATATCGCTCCTTTTTGAATAGGGGTGTAACACTTGCTACCCTCCAGACCTATGGCACCACTCCCATATCCAAGGAGATTGAAAAATTGTGACCAAAGACTCTGTTATTTATACCCATACCTCTTTCAGTAACCCATCTGGACCAGGTGACTTTTCTACTTTGAGGACTGCCGAGCTTTAAGTACCTCCTCTAACTATTTTTATCCTATCAAATTTCTCTATCCCCTCCTCCTTTACTGTGGCATTGGCAGCATCTTCTTTAGTGAAGACAGATGCACAGTACTCATTTAGTACCTCAGCCATGTTCTCTGCCTCTACAAGAGGATCTCCATTTTTGTCCCTAAATAGTTCTCATCATCATAGGCTGTTCCTCGAATCGAGGATGACTTGCTTCCACGCTAAAAAGGGATGAGTTCACAGATGTTTCAATGAAGGATCTAATATTCCAGGTCCCGAACTACATCTTGAAGGGTGGAAGATGCCTGTGCATGGATTTTTTTTTTAAACCTGTGGTGACCGTTGCACACCAGCCACCACATGGGACTAAATGGTCCTATCCTTCCCTTGACTCTCATTTTTTTTACTTTTTATTTGTTTATAAAATACTTTATGTATGTTGTATGTTCCCTTGTATGTTACCTGTTAATCTTTTCTCATACATTCTTTTTGCCTCACTTATTTTCTTTTTCAGTTCTCTCTGCAATTTCTGCATTCTACTTGACTCAACTATATTATGGACCTGACATTTATCAGAAGGCTCCTTTTTCTGTTTCATTTTGATCACTTTATCTTTAGTCATCTAGAGAGCCCTTCGTTTCCCCTCATAGGAATATGTCTAATCTGTACCAAGCTATATCCTCCAAGGCCATCCGTTGCTCCTTTACTGTTTTACCTGATAATCTTTGTTTCCATTCTACATGGGTCAGATCCCTTTCAACTCACTAAAATGAGCCCTCATCCAGTTCATGATTATTCCTTGTCTTTTTCCATAACTGCTCTAAACCTAATATTGTGATCTCTGTTTTCCAAATGCTCTCCCACTGAAATTTGCTCCACTTAATTTCCCAGAATTTCCAGAAAGCATTCCTCCTTTCTCCTTGGTGGAAACCTACTGATCAAGAAAGTTCTCCAGTACATATTTCAGGAATTTCTCTCCCTCCTTTCCCATTACCCTTTTTATTCTCCAGCCTATTTTAGTATAATTGAAGTCCACCATCACCACTACTTTATTGTTTCTACATCTTTCCATAATTTGCTTCTGGATTTTCCCCTCCATCTCCTTCCCACTATAATATACGGACATGCTTATTTGTACTGCCAAAATACCCTTTGTCTATAATTGTTCTCCCTGAAGGATAAGCCACACCCTGAAGTTTCACTGGAATGTGTAACCTGGAACCATGCAGTCCTCTCGCGCTCTTCCCCCACCCATCCCAAGTCTCGTGCTCTCCCCACCCCAGCGCCAGGGTGGGGGAGGGAAAGAGAGTTGGGGCCTCAGATCCTGCTTCTCGGCATCATGTGGAGGGAATGATTCGGGCTGGGAGGGGAGGCGGGGGTGCGGAGGACATAACAAGAAATAGCAGGAGTAGGCCACCTGGCCCCTCGAGCCTGCTCCGCCATTTAATAAGATCATGGCTGATCTGATCATGGACTCAGCTCCACTTCCCTGCCCGCTCCCCATAACCCTTTTATTCCCATATCGCTCAGCTTGACAGGGGCAGGGCTTGTCACATGTCTGTCAAAAAAATTGCAATACGGGCAGGGGTGGGGGGGGGGGGGGGGGGCGCGGGGGGCTGTCAGTCCAAAACAAAGTGCAGTACAAATAGTTACATCGATAATATATAGGGTGATCTATAGTATACACCCAGCAGCTAACAGCTCAGCTTAACTTTAATGCAATAGATTCTGGGCTAGTATTTCCTAACAATTCGCCAGCACCTAATTGCTGCTAAAAAGACCACTAAGATTTTCAAGATTATTGCCGGCAAAACCTCCCCCCACCCCCCCCCCCCCCAAAATCCATCCAGTGAAAAAAATGGGTGTTGCACCCCGATTCCCGACGAAAAAGGTGAATTTTGGGTCGATTGGTCGGTTCTTAAAGAAAATGGGTGATAATTTAATAAATTTACTAAAGATTTACCCCGAGGCTGCAGGTTGGGCCTAGGAGAAGAAAAACACTAAACATATATATTTTTTAAATAACATCATAAAATCATAAACATTCTCAGGAACCTTTTAACTTAAATCACCAACAGAATTTAAAAATAATTAGTAAAAAAACAATTACTTGCCTTTTTCTTGCAGAGCTACTCACCTACTGCCCAGCTCCGCTGATTCTCGTGAGCGTTTTTTTATACTTGCCTACAGCTCGCCGCTGAGCGTAACTCAGCTGGGCAATTTCTCGCCAACCCGGTTATCGCCGAGAAACGGGATGGTGAGCCACTGCAAATTCTAGCCCCAAGTCTTTGAACCCTCAGGGCTGTAACAGTACCTTTGGTCAATACTGCTCCCCCCTTTTTCTTTTCTTTCCCAGTTCTCCTGAATACATTGTAGCCAGGAACTTTTAATTCCCATTCCTGCCCTTGTTCGAGCCAGCTTTCCGTTATTACCATGATATTATAACCCCATGTGGCAACTTGCAGCTCACCAACCTTATTCGTTATGCTCCATGCATTGTTGCACATGCAATCCAACCTAACTTGCATTGCTCACCTGTCTGATCGCTTTTATTTCTGGAGTACACTTTAGTCTAAAGCTGTTTATCTGTCCTAGACGTCTATGCCCCTCATTTCTCATCTGTAATGCTTCATCTTCGTTACCCTCCTTGTTCCAAACTTTTGTAGCTGCAGATTTAAAACCTGATGTTAAAATTTTACGGTCTATATTAAGACATCATGCTGCGCTGGTTTCAAGGTTTCAATTATTTTGAGACTCGAAGTATTGGAGCTGCTAATAAATCCCTGTTTACAATGGAACTCAGATTCAGTATGGATTTTAATTTGAAATATAAAATGTTCAATTACTGCCCATTGACAAATTAGATTTGCGCAAACATTGGATGTTCAAAATATGTTTGGTTAAGTATCACATAATAGACTTGTTAGCAAAATTAAAGCTCATGGAATCAAAGTGGCAGTATGGAAACAGAATTAGCTAAGGGACAGAAAGCAGAGTGTGTAGTGGTGAATGGTTATTTTTCAGACTGGAGGGAAGTATACCGTGGTGTTCCCCAGGGATCGGTATTGGGACCGCTGCTCTTTTTGATATATATTCATGACCTGGACTTGGGTATATAGGGCATTATTTCAAAGTTTGTAGATGACTCGAAACTCAGAAATGTAGTAAACCATGAAGAGGATAATAACAGATTTCAGGAGGACATAAATGTAGCAGATGAAATTTAATGCAAAGAAGTGTGAAATGTTACATTTTGGTAGGTAGAATGAGGAGAGGCAATATAAACTAAATAGGAAAATTTTAAAGTGGGTACAGAAACAGATCTGGGAATGTGTGTACACAAAACTTTGAAGGTGGCAGGACAAGTTGAGAAGCCTGTTAAAAAGCAAATAGGATCCTTGGCTTTATTTCTAGAAGCATGGAATACAAAAGCATGGAAGTTATGCTAAACCTTTATTAAACACTGGTTAGGCCTCAGCTAGAGTATAGTGTTCAATTCTGGGCACCACACATTAGGAAGGATGTCAGTGCCTTAGAAAGGGTGCAGAAGACATTTTCCAGTGACTAGGGACTTTAGTTATGTGAAGAGCCTGGAGACACTGGGGTGGTTCTTCTTAGAGCAGGTTAAGAAGAGATTTAATAGAGGTGTTCAAAATCATGAACGGTTTTGATTGAGTGAATAAGGAAAAAAGGTTTCCAGTGGCAGAATGGTCAGTAACCAGAGGACACAGACTTAAAGTGATTGGCAAAAGAACTAGAGGCGACATGAGGAAAAAAACATTTACGCAGAAAGTGATCTTAAATGGAGTGCACTTAAACGGAATGTTAAAATTGGGAATTTGGAGTGTGAATTTGGAGCAGAACCGGAAGGAGGTGCTGCTTTGTGTTCGTTAAATATTTTAATTTAATCTACCTATAACTTAAACTAGATCAAGTAATTGGTTTAAAATCTAAATCTAAACTATCAGCTAAGTTAATTAATTACATAAACTTCAATTAATTAAATAAATAAAACCAGGTTATATAGGGATTGCAGTGCAGATGGTGTGCCGCAACGGCAGCATGTGGGTGTTTATGGAGAGCAGTGAGATCCCAAGCAACCACATCTGCGGTCAGTGTCTGCAACTCTCAACCTCCTAGGATAATCTCTGGATTACTCCCTGAGCTGTGCACTATTTGGCATAGGGTCAAGCAGATCAGAGACTTAAATATGTGGCTCAAAGAGTGGTGTGTGAGGAAGGGATTTTGACTCATGAGGCACTGGCACCAGTATTGGGGGGAAAGAGGGAGCTGTTCACAGATGGAGCACGCCCCGACAGAAGTGTCCTGGTGAATCGAATAACTAGGGCTGTAGATAGAGCTTTAAAGTAAAAAGTGGGTGGAGGGGTCAGGTGAGGGAAAATTTAGAAATCTAAAGAGAAAAGTCAAGGCAATAAAGCAATGTAGCGATTTGAGTTTAAAAATTAATGTGGCAGGAAGGGACAAAATGTAATGCTAATAGTGCATCAGCAAATAAGATCAAAGCAGGAAATAATGGTAAAACAATTAAAGGCTCCTTATCTGAATGCACAAAGCATTCGTAACAAGATAGATGAACTAGTGATGCAAATAGAGATAAATAGGTTTGATTTTATAGCCATTACAGAGACTTGGTAGCAAGGTGATCAAGATTGGGAACTAAATATTCCAGGGTACTTGATGTTTTGAAAAGACAGGCTGAATGGAACAACGTGGGGGGAGGGGAGGCGATGGGGTAGCACTGATAAAGGATGACATAAGAACAGTAGTGAGAAAGGATCTTGGCTTGAAAGATCAGGAAATAGTCAGATTGGCTGGAAATAAGAAATAACAAGGGGCAGGAAACACTGGTGGGATTAGTTTTATAGGCCCCGAACAGTAGCTATACCATTGGACAGAGTCTTCAAGAAATAATAGGAGCTTGTAACAGAGCTTATGCAATAATCATGGGGAACTTCAATCTTATTATAGACTGGACAAATCAAATTGGCAAAGGTAATCTGGAGGGCATGTTCATGGAATGCATTCGAGACAATTTTCTAGAACTCTGCGCCATGGAACCAACCGGGGAACAGGCTATTTTAGATCTTGTATTGTGTAATGAGACAGGGTTAATTAGTAATCTCATAGTAAAGGATCATAGAATCATAGAATTTTACAGCACAGAAGGAGGCCATTCTGCCCATCGTATCTGTGCCAGCCGCAAAAAAGCTATCCAGCCTAATCCCACTTTCCAACTCTTAGGCCCCAAGTTTCCACACGATAAAAAACGGGCGCCCCTCCGAGCTGGGCGCCCGTTTTTCGCGCCGGAAAAAAACCGCGCGATTCTGGAGTACCCTGCAGTTCCATGTCTGCTTGGCGTGGCGCCCAGGGGGGCGGAGCCTACCACTCGTGCCGATTTAATAAGTGGGAGGGGGCGGGTACCATTTAAATTAGTTTTTTTCCTGCCGGCAACCCTGCGCGTGCGCGTTGGAGCGTTCGCGCACACGCAGTATGAAGGAAACATTGGCACTCGGCCATTTTTGTAGTTCTTTGTAGCTGTTTAATTTTTGAACATTTTTTAATAAAAGCACATTGCCATCAGCACTGAGGCTTCTTGCAGCAGTGAGAAGGCTGCAGGAAGCCTCAAAGTTGAGGCAGCTGTTTCCCGACAGCCCCCCCCCCCTCCGCGGGAACGAACAGTTGCCCCCCCCCCCCCCCCCCCGCCGCGGGAACTTGAGGCTTCCTGCAGCATTCTCCGTGGATGAAGCACTTTCACGCAGGTAGGAAGATGGTTTATTTAATCTTTTCTTTGCTTATAAATTTTTATTCAGGTTGGATTTATTTGTATAAGTATAAATAAGGATTTATTGTAGAATTTAATGACTTCCCTCCCCCCCCCCCCCCCCCACCTCGTTCTGGACGCCTAATTTGTAACCTGCGCCTGATTTTTTAATGTGTAGACAAGGTTTTTTCAGTTCTACAAAAATCTTCACTTGCTCCATTCTAAGTTAGTTTGGAGTACGTTTTCACTGTGGAAACTTTGAAATCAGGCGTCAGTGGCCGGACACGCCCCCTTTTGAAGAAAAAATTCTGTTGCAAAGTAAAACTGTTCTAACTGACTAGAACTGCAGAAAAAAAAATGTGGAGAATTGCGATTTCTAAGATAGTCCGTTCTCCACCAGTTGCTCCTAAAAATCAGGCGCAAATCATGTGGAAACTTGGGCCCTATGTCTGTAGCCTTGTTGGGCAGAGTGATCATAATGATAGAATTTCACATTAAGTTTGAGAGCGACATATTTAAGTTCGAAACTAGAGTCTTAAACTTAAGTAAAGCCAATTACATAGGTACGAGGTGCAAGTTGGCTAAGGTAGATTGCGAAAATGGGTTAAAAGGTAGGACAGTAGATAAGTAGGGGCAAACTTTTTAAAGAAATATTTAAAATTCTCAACAAATATACATTCGATTTTGAGAAATAGAAACCCCATCCGTGGCTAACTAAAGAAGGATAGCATTAGATTAAAAGAAGAGGCTTATAATGTTGTGAAGAACAGTAGTAAGCCTGAGGATTGGGAGAAATTTAGAAATCAGCAAAGGATGACCAAAAAATGGATTAAAACAGTAGAAAATAGAATACAAGATTAAATTAACAGGAAATATAAAAACATATTTAAGAGCTTCTACAAGTATATAAAAATGAAGAGTAGCGACGGTATACTTTGGTCCACTAGAGGCTGAGACAGGTTAAATTATAATCAGTGATTCCTGGCAACGACATGAAGCCACGCCGTGGCTTTCTGCGCAGCGCGTGTGCAGTCCGGGTAATAGGGAATAAGGAAGTGGCAGAGACATTAAACAAATACTTTGTATCTATATTCACAGTAGAAGATACAAAAAGCATACCAAAAATAGTGAGAACCGAAGTGCTAATGAGAGCGAGGAACTTAAACTACATTAAGATTAATAGAGGAAAAAATACTTGAGAAACTAATGGGATTAAAAGCTGACAAATCCCCTGGATCTGATGACCTACATCCAAAGGTTCTGAAATAGGTGACTGCAGAGATAGTGGATGCATTGGTTTTGATCTTCCAAAATTCCCTAGATTCTAACGGTCCCAGCAGCAAATGTAATGCCACTGTTCAAGAAAGGAGAGAACAAGAAAACAGGGAACAGCAGGCCAGTTAGCCTAACATCAGTCATCGGGAAAATGCAGGATTTATTATTAAGGTGATGGTAACAGGACACTAAGAAAATCATCATGATTAGGCAGAGTCAACATAGTTTTAAGAACAGGAAATAGTGTTTAACAAATTTATTAGAGATTTTTGAGGATGTAACTAGCAGAGTAGATCAAGGGGAACCAGCGGATGCGGTATATTTGAATTTCCAAAAGACATTCGATAAGGTGCTACATAAAAGGTTGCTATGCAAGATAAGGACTCATGGTTGGGGTAATATATTAGCATGGATAGAAGATTGGTCAATGAACAGAAAACAGTAGGAATAAACAGGTCTTTTTCAGGTTGGAAGGCTGTAACTAGTGGGGTGCTGCAGGATCAGTGCTTAGGCCTCAGCCAATGTTCGCTTTAAAAATGTTTTTGCCCCCCCCCCCCCCCCCCAAAGTTTGCTGATGATGCAAAGCTAGGTGGGAAAGTAAGCTGTGAGGAGGACAAAAAGAATCTGAAAAAGGATATAGACTGGTTAAGTGAGTGAGCAATAAGGTGGCAGATGGAGTATATGTAGGGAAATAAGAGGTTATTCACTTTGGTAGGAAGAATAGAATAACAGAATATTTTTTAAATGGTTAGAAATGTTGGTGGTCAGAGATGTGGGTGTCTTCATACAAGAAATACAGCAAGTTAGCATGCAGGTACAGGAAGCAATTAGGAAGGCAAATGGCATTTTGCCCTTTATTGACAAGGGGGTTGGGTTACAAGAGTAAGGAATTCTTGCTACAATTGTACCGGGCTTTGGTGAGACCACACCTGGAGTACTGTGCACAGTTTTGGTCTCCTTATCTAAGGAAGGATATACTTGCCTTGGAGGTGATGCATAGCAGGTTCACTAGATTGATTCATATGATGAGAGATTGAATAGAATGGGCCTTTGCTCTCTGAAGTTTAGAAGAATGAGGTGATCTCATTGAAATGTATAAGATTCTGAGGAGCTTGATGGGGTAGATGCTGAGAGGTTGTTTTTCCTATCTGGAGAATCTAGAACTAGTCTCCGGTTAAGTGGTCAGCCATTTAGGACTGGGATAAGGAGGAATTTATTCACTCAGGGTTGTGAATCTTTGGAATTTTCTACTCCAGTGGACTGTGGATGCTTTATCCATGGTAATATCTTAACCCAAACCCAACGAGCTCATATCTTGCGTATGGCACCTTATCGAATGCCTTTTGGAAAGCCAAATATACTGCATCTACTGGTTTCCCTTGTCTACCCTGATAGTTACATCCTCAAAATACTCAAAGTTGTCAAACACTATTTCCCTTTCATAAAACCTTGTCCGCCTTGAATATACTCTGTCATGGAGTATATTCAAGGCTGAGAGAGATTTTTGGACTCTTGGGGAATCAAGGGATATGGGGATTGGGCGGGAAAGTGAAGTTGAGGTCAAAGTCCTGCCATGAATGGCGAAATAGGCTCGAGGGGCCATATGGCCTACTCCTGCTTCTATTTTTCTTAAGTTCTTATGAGTTGTTGTGATTTGAAATGCTTTGCCTGAAAGGATGGTGGAAGCAAATGCAATAGTAACTTTGAAAAGGGAATTGGATAAGTACTTGAAGGGGAAAAAAATGTACAGGGCTATGGGGAAAGAACAAGTGACAGGGACTAATTGGATAGTTCTACCAAAGAGCTGTCACAGGCACAATGGGCCAAATGGCCTCCTTCTGGAGTGTATCATTCTAAATTTTGTTTCTGCAGCTATAGTGCTCAGAATCATGCTATTTTTTTAGGCTAAAATTATACAGTACCTCACTGCAAATTTGAACCACTGAGATAGCATCCTGGAGAGAACTTTAGTGTATTCAAGAATTGGATCACAACCTACTCTTGAATGGAAGTAGTTGTTTTCCTGCTGCTCTAGGGTTTCAAGTAATGTATGAACTGAGCTGGCTTACTTGTATACTTCTCACATTAGGGCAGCACAGAACATTAAGGATTTGGATATTTGCTGAGTCTTTTAATGTTCAGGATACTGGTAGGTGTAGAAAATCATTAAATAATAGACCTTTAACCGCAAAGTCCAAATTGACAGGAACCTGCAATTCTCATTTAAAAACACTGGGCATTGAAGAGGCCCCGTAAACACATGTGCCTAAACCCAGCACTTGCGATCGTGCGCCTCCCTGGGAGAAGGGCCTTCGTGGATGGAGATTTGGGCTATTTGCCCAGTGAATGTCCTTAAAACTCTTTATATTTAAAACCCTGTCCAGTAAGGTAAGTTTATTTTTAACCCTATTAAAACCTATTTTAAAAAATTCTAAAAAATGTTTTTTTCTAAAACATTTAATTTAATTCAATTTCAATTAATTTTAAATGTGTGAGGTGTTTTTTTTTCATTGATTGTTTCATACATAACATAAGAGTGACTACACTTCAAAAAAAGTACTCCATTGGCTGTAAAGCGCTTTGAGACGTCCTGTGGTCATGAAAGGCGCTATGTAAATTCAAGTCTTTTATAGTAATGGGAGATCTGTACAAATGGAACTCACCATTACGATCAATAAGAATACTCTGCGTTCATTATTGGTCCAGGCCCACGTGATCCCAGGATGCCCGTATGCTCCTGAGATGCATGAGCCTCTGCTGGGCTGCGCATCTAGGCCTCGGAGCAACGTGTTCGTTCCTCTGCGACCACATAGAAACATAGAAAATAGGTGCAGGGGTATGCCATTTGAGCCTGCACCACCATTCAATAAGTTCATGGCTGATCATTCACCTCAGTTCCCCTTTCCTGCTTCCTCTCCATACCCCTGATCCCCTTAGTCGTAAGGGCCATATCTAACTTTCTCTTGAATATATCTAACGAACTGGCATCAACAACTCTCTGCGGTAGAGAATTCCACAGGTTAACAATTCTGAGTGAAGAAGTTTCTCCTCATCTCGGTCCTAAATGGCTTACCCCTTATCCTTAGACTGTGACCCCTGGTCTGGACTTCCTCAACATCGGGAACATTCTTCCTGCATCTAACCTGTCCCGTCAGAATTTTATGTTTCTATGAGATCCCCTCTCATTCTTATAAACTCCAGTGAATACAGGCCCAGTCGATCCAGTCTCTCCTCATATGTCGGTCCTACTATCCTGGCAATCAGTCTGGTGAACCTTTGCTGCACTCCCTCAACAATAGCAAGAACGCCCTTCCTCAGATTAGGAGACCAAAACTGAGCATAATATTCCAGGTGAGGCCTCACCAAGGCCCTGTACAACTGCATTAAGACCTCCCTGTTCCTATACTCAAAACCCCGAGCTATGAAGGCCAACATGCCATTTGCTGCCTTCACCGCCTGCTGTACCTGCATGCCAACCTTCAATGACTGATGAACCATGACACCCAGGTCTCGTTGCACCTCCCCTTTTCCTAATCTGCTGCCATTCAGATAATAATCTGCCTTCATGTTTTTGCCAAAGTGGATAACCTCACATTTATCCACATTATACTGTATCTGCCATGCATTTGCCCACTCACCTAACCTGTCCAAGTCACCCTGCAGCTTCTTAACAGCCTCCTCACAGCTCACACCACCATCCAGTTTAGTGTCCTCTGTAAACTTGGAGATATTACACTCAATTCCTTCACCTAAATCATCAAAATTTGAAAAAATATTTCAGTCGAAGGCATCCGACCGCAGGAAGCCTCCAAACGCAATTTACATTATGCAAAACTATTTCTAATAGAAGCAGTTGTGCTTCTCTTGGCTTCTAGTGATGTGGAATATTCTTTTGTTCGTGGATTCTAGAGCACTGGTGTAAATCGATAAACTGCAATGTGTACACAGTTGAAAGTTTAGTTTTCAGACTGCAAGTTTTTCTTAATGGCTAAGGAAGGTCTGCACTGCCAATTGTGTAAAAGTGGCTAGTTAGAAAAGATAGTAATCAACTGCTTTCTTGCTGCCATGGCAATGATGCCTCCAGTGACATGTCTCATGGGGTATCACTCCACAGCTGGATGCACTCATCCTATCAACTTGCAGAGCTTCTGCCAAAATCAGCTGCCAGCAGCAATGTGTAAGGCAAGTCAAGCTTATGAGCATTGGAGTCACCTTGGGTTGTAATTCAATGATCTTAATGTCTAAAATTGTTTGTGCAGAAAACAACAATGCAAACTTGATTGAATGAAGAAACTTAAGAATGATGTTGTTACAGGTACATGGGCATTGGGCTTTCTGCTCAAGGTGTCAACATGAACAGATTACCAGGTAGGTGCTTCATTTTAGATTGTATGTTAAAGGATCTGAATGTATAAACACTTGCAAAGCTAAAAGGAAAATAGGAACACTGGAAACTTGAAATATTTATAGCACGTCAGCATCTGAAAACAGACAGAAGAGAAGAGATGAAACCTGAAGATTGCTCCTAATGTTCTTTTGGCTTATTGCTTCAACTCCTCTTTCTCTTCTTCTGACCTTTCCATCGTTTGGCCTCAAGCGCTGCTCCAACCAAGCTCAAACTGCAGGAATCAGGCCATGGATGAGGTTCCCACAAAAGGCAGGCAGGGGTCTAATTAACATACGCACATCGCAGTCTGTTGTCATCATCGACACTGCAACTTAAATTTAGTAGCGCGTGAACGGAAGGCCTGTCCTGTGGAATTCCCTGCAACTGATCCAAGGTGGGAGCTGCTAGTTCCCTAAGGAAGGTGGCTATTTTAGCACTTGCTGTGGGCCAGGAGGAGCTCACCCTAGGCTGCTTAAGGAAGCCTTCATCTCTTTCTCCTTTTGATTATCAGGAGAAGCTGTTTCAAACTAGTTTTGTTGTTGCAGATCAGTATGTCTCAACATGGCATTACAAGTAGTGTGTCATTATGCTCTTATGATTAATCTGCCAAATTTATAATGTATCAAAATGAGAGATACTTTTTTCAAATTATTGAAAAGCCCTAGAAACTCTTCTGTCCTTCCCCTTTTGGAAGTGGGCGAATTGCAACAGCTATGGCTGTACTTTCCAGGATACTTGTGGCATGACCCACTTTCCCTACAGCTCGTTGTTGTCACTGTACCATAGTAAGCTTAACATGTAGTTATATCTGACCCAAAGACTGCATGTTATTTATCTTAAGCAGTTACGGAGATCATTTTGTTTTTCCATTTCCGTATGGTATATCCAGAGTATTGGGGTAGTTTTGGAGTGCAAAACGTAATCTGTTTGAGTGCTCTTAATTTTACAAGAAGTATTGTTACAAGCATGTTACTGAAACTATATGGTTCATAAAAATTATAACCTATGGATTGATCTGTTTACAGTGTCTTATTGTGTTGATTCTGTTGCAACATAAAAATGCATCTAAGCAATCTGCAACAGAGTAACAGAAGACATTGCCTGCTTCCAAGTGCTAATTGTTTTTCAAGATGCTGATGAACCTAATGTGTTTCCAGCACTTTGAAAACCTTACAAATCTGCAGTAAAAACGGTTTTATTTTCCATCTGTTAGTAGAGATGCAGGAGAATGTTACACAGGATCTTTATCTTTTTTCTTGATGAGAACCTCTCTTCTCCTTTAAGACCTTTGTTAAAATCCGTCTCTTTGGCCCTTACCCCTTCTTCTATCTCCTCCTTTGGTTCCAGTTTGAATATTATCTGATTACGCTTCTGTGAAGTGTCTTGGGACAATTTTTATGCTGAAGGCGCTAATATAAATGCAAGTTATTGTAAACATGGAGACTGCAGTCAGGTATGTTTGCTCTGATTACCACCCCAGTCATGTATCTGTACACCGTTCCTTCAACTTTTTCCATTTATAAAATCTTATATCCCACATCTATAATGGAAACTTTTGTAACTATCATATTGTAATTACACCCTCCAGCCAGTTGAAAACTACACTTGGTCTTGTCTCCTATTTTCCAGCAGTAAGAAAAGCTTAATATTGTTTGTCTTTTTATGTCTTGAGCTCAGAACCTCTTTGCCTATCCATCTCCCTCTTCATCAGAATGTCTAATGTCTTGAGCTCAGAATTACAAACTTGGGGTGGCGGTGGTGGAGCTCAAGGGAATGATAGTTGTCTTCTGTGAGAATTGATAGGAACAACCGTCTTTCATAGAAATTGGCATAATTAGTTATGTAGGCCTTATTATTCATTAACTCAGTCATTTGAAATCTGTTGTGAAACTGCCATACTTTGGAGTATGTACTGCATTTTCATGTTCAGTATTATTTCTAAATAAAGAAATGTTTAATGTTTATGTGCAACTTTCTGTTTTAGGCTGGGATAAGCATTCATATGGTTACCATGGGGATGATGGCCATTCATTCTGTTCCTCTGGGACTGGACAGCCCTATGGACCAACCTTTACAACTGGGGATGTAATTGGATGCTGTGTAAATCTGATCAATAATACGTGTTTCTACACAAAGAATGGTCACAGTTTAGGTATGAATTTACATGGATGAAGCTGATCAATGTAAAATGATTAACATGATAAAATTATTGGAATGGAAATGAATTGTGTTTTTTCCATCTTTACGTTTTAAGCACAGTTCAAGAATTTATCCGAGTTCAGGAACTATAATTCTGATTCTTGGAGATAAGCGTTTCTGTCTATACATTGAACAAGTGTTTTGGACATGGTGTGAAGCAATGTTTAAAACTGAAATAAAAACTCATTTTGTGGAGCTGTATTAGTGCAATGGAAGAGCGTAGGTCTATACCGTTGTTTTACTTGGACTTCCATAAAGGAAGAAGTTTATGGGTTGTTACAGATCCAGATAAAATGAATAAGTCTCACTCGTAGTCTTGTGCAAGTAAGCAATGAGAGCTGCCAGTACCATTCCTTACCTATTGATAAAATAAAGCATGTGTGATGGGACAGCTTTTTGTAATCTTTATTTTATTTCCCCCTCCCCCAAAAAAACAACGTAGCCTTTGAATGCTTGGCTTTGGTGAGACCAAATCAAAATGTTTCTTTGATCTGGTGAGCATTTATTCTTGAAGCCTCATTTTGGAGTCGGTGAGCTAAGTGAGTTGAAAAGCATCACTTTTTTAATCTTTTTTTTTTACCACTTGCTAAAATATGCTTAACCCACCTAGAGTGAGCCCTTTCTCAACTTGTTCATTTAAACCAAATGGGTTTTATGAGGGATAGGTACTCTACAATTTGTAGATTTCCCCCCCCTT
This sequence comes from Pristiophorus japonicus, assembly GCF_044704955.1. Taxonomy (NCBI): domain Eukaryota; kingdom Metazoa; phylum Chordata; class Chondrichthyes; family Pristiophoridae; genus Pristiophorus; species Pristiophorus japonicus. Next base: position 65,197,944 of record NC_091981.1, read on the forward strand.
CCCCACAGTTATTGTAATGTCATGCAAGGTTTGGGCAGATTTTATCCATTCATGGTATATCTTGTGTAGAACTTAAAGGTATTGTAGTCCCTTGCAATGAGAATTTGGGGACGTATGGTGACCCTCTTATGATATGTATGGGAATGGTGTAATGGATTATAGGATCTTCCTCCCATGCTAGGGTTTTAAACCCATGACATTTGACCTAACCAGCTGGACCAGTCTGCTGGGCTGTTGGGTTGTAGAATTGGACCAAATCTACTGCCATTTCCAAGCAAGGCTACTTTCTCTACCTTTTTTGAAGCTAAAAGGAATTGAAATGGTCAGGATTCATGCAGTACTGATATTAAACTTACTCAGTGTGATTGATTTACGGTGGTCACAGAATAATGAACATTATCTCAGAATTCGATCCTTAAAGTACCTGTAAAAATCCCAGTACTAAAAACTTAGGGCCACAATTTGCAGACTCCCTGACTGTGCTCTCTCAGTACACTGTCTTAATCCATTTTGAAGGCCCTGCAACTTCGGGTTTCTGCATGCGCCTACACATGCGCAAAATCCGGAACTAGCAATCTGTCATAGTACGCCTTGATAGATCATCCGAACCGCATGGAAAATGAGTATTGATGGCAGAGTTGGGCTATTTGCCCAACAACAGCCCAGCAATTGCCTACATAACTCTTACGGCTGGTAAAAGCAGATGTAGAGCCTGCTTTCATCAACATGAGGGTATATAAGCCTTAAATTAAACATTTAAAAATCAAAAATGATACACAAGCACTTTAACTTAGGATTAGGATGTTTAAAATTATTTATCAAAAATAAATTTTTTATTGAGGCTGGTGCAATGAAGGGACTTATGAATAAAATGGAAATTCAGTACATTTATATTTATTAGAATTGTGTAAACTAAAGAATTATTTGGGGATTCCATTACATAGCATTAGGGATTCCCATTGTAAATGACTGCAATGGAATCCTCCTTTGTGATGGGAGGACCGGGCCCACGTGATCCCACGGACGCTTCCGAACTGCTTGCGTCCCTGGGATCAGTGGGCCTTTACGCTGACATCCGCCTGGAGGCCTGAGACTAGAACTCTCCGCAGCCTGGGCGCCTGGAGGTGGGTTCGGATTGGAGTGCGCCTCCGACTACAAATTCTACCCTTTTAATTTAACTTTGTTAGACACTGTAACTCAGTGGCCCATTGCTGAAATCTGCAGAGCACATTATTGCAGAGTTGAGGCAGGCATAGAGAAAGTTCAAAGGGAGGCCTGTGCCTTTGTCACACATTTTAAATAGTGTAATTTCTTTCTTTCTTTAGTCCACTGGTGATGTGGGATCACCTCACTCCTGACTCTGATTTCTGGATATCTTGAACTGAAAGGGAATTGATTTGAACATTTTTGCTCTGTGCTAGTACATATTGTTTCTATCTTCTATAGATTAGCCAAATGTAGTTGCAGGAAAGCATAAGATTTGATGGGCAATCCTGTGAAATTAGTAAAGTTTCCTCTTTGTAGCTGTGTGGCCATCGTAGTAGCTGGCCAAATCCATTACCTGGAACATAGAGCAGTTCACGGGGATTCGCTCTCTTTTTTCCATTTACTTTTAATCGAGCACTCAAGGAAGTACATTATGGGCCAAATTTTTGAGAAGTTTGTGACTGGGTTTTCGCCGCGATTTGACCCTCCGCAGCAAAAACCCGATCGCGAAACCCGGATGGGATCCTTGGCTTGTTTACGATGGTGATGGGATGTACCGCTGAGGAGAGGTGCGCCAATGTGCAACGCCGCGGATTGCGTTACTGTCGGATTTTCGGCGCTCTCCCGACCCGTACGACACGCCTAGAATACCGACGGGTCAAACCTGTCGGTGCAGCACTGCCAACAGCAGTAAGTATGAAAACCTGCAAAATTGGCAAGTTACAGTTTTTATTACATTTTTTTTTTCAGCGATTTGATAAGTGTCTTGTAAATTTGATAATTTTTTGGAATCCCCGCCCCCCCCCCCCCCCACCAAGGCCTCTCTCGCAGTGCTCCTGGCCACTGAATAAATTTGGCGAAACTTACATTTTTGCACCGCGAATTCTCATGCAACGCCCCTTTACCAACGTAAAACCCAAAAGTTTGGCCTAAAAACCGTAGTGCAGCAAAATAAGTTTCACGACTTGCTACAGTTTTCAACAAAAAAAAAACGAAAGCTGAAAATCTAGCCCTATATGTTAAAGAATGGAATTGTGTGTGTGTGTGTGTGTGTGTGTGCGCGTGCGCGCATGTGCTCACACACATACATGTTATGAAGCCGCTGCATTTTAATTGCATGGTGTTTGTGAGAAGTGTACATTGATGCATACAGAAGCTGGCATAATCTGGTGATCCCTCTTGTGCTTGTATCCACCTAAGGTGAGTCCACTGAAGATGTCTCCATTGTACCAGATTGGAGAAAAAGTTGATAGTTCTGGTGGAATCTTTAGGGAGCCAGTGACCTTGCTCCAGGCTGTGTTGCAGTAACAATAGGGTACTTGTGGCTCTCCATTCCTGGGGTACTAGGGACCAGGACAAAATCACTTGGGCCTTGGCTGGCAAGTAAGTGTCTGAAGTTTTGGAGGCTGAGTTTTCAGTGGGATTTTCATTGTTGGACTTCTTTCCTTCCTACTTTTAGAATTTGATCTTGCTGTAGATTAATTCTGGTCTTTTGAGTATATTATCGTAAAAATAACAAGAAAATGGTTTTAGCTTATCAAGAGGTTCATTTAGAAATGCCTATAGGTTGAATCTTTTTCCACAAGCCAGATAAATTCTAATTCAGGCACTAAATAATTCCTGTCAAGTTGTCACAATGAGAGTCCTGCAAATGAAGGTGAGGATTATGGGTTTCTGACCATTTCCTTTCTGGTGGGAAGTCTGACTTTTCTGTTTCTAAGTATCATCAATTTGATTGATCTGTTTGAACAACCGTGTCCGATAACTAACTAAAGGCAGTAACCTGCAGTACTGGTGCCATCACAATTTAAACTGTAGAACTCCACAACACTCTGCGATGTTTTCTTTTAAATTAGCTACATCCTAATTTTGAATGAGGTGACCTAAAAAGAAAGTATGAATTTCAAATGGCTTAAACTTCATCTGAACTGAAACTGGGTTGTACACTTTTAACTTGTTCCCTTATATTTATAATATAAAAACATAAGAAATAAGAGCAGGAGTAGGCCACCTGGCCCCACGAGCCTGCTCTGCTATTTAATAAGATAATGGCTGATCTGATCATGGACTCAGCTCCACTTTCTTGCCCGCTACCCATAACCCTTTATTCCCTTATCGCTCAAAAATCTGTCTATCTCCACCTTAAATATATTCAATGACCCTCCATAGATTTACAACCCTCTGAGAGAAGAAATTCCTCCTCCATCTCCGTTTTAAGTGAGCGGCCCCTTATTCTGAAACTGTGCGCCCGAATTTGGTGAAGGCCCCCGCCCGCCCAAGTGCTGCCCAAACGACCGCTGAGGTACCTGATGGTACTTTCGGCAGGGTTTTCATCAAAAAGGTCCTTCAAATGACAGTGGGTGGCAAATGAGGGACTTACACCGCCAATCTGGGTGGCAAAGGCACGTGCCGCCGAGGATGGAGTCGGGCTCACGGAGGGTTGAAGACCTGCAAAGTAAAAGCATCAAAAAAAAATTTTTTTAAACATCAGAATACCTTCAGAGGATTCCATACAGGTAAATCCCTGTAAAGAAAAAAATTTAAAAATGTTTACTCTTTTTTTTCAGCTCTTCATATCTACTGTCGGGGACAGACCAGCCTCCTCGCAGCGGTCTACCCCCATTCTGGCACCGACTCCCTCCCACACCAATCTGGCATCTTGGCGAGCGGGAGCCCACTTACGCCACTCGGCCGTCCGCTGACGTCAGCGGGTGGTTCCCGGAGGCTCTCCCCTGCCATGCGCTCCAGACCATATTGAAACTGGCTCTGGGCAGGACCTGAGGAGGAATGTCGGGGGCAGTGGGCAGTGAGTGCTTCAATTTTGGGCTCTATGTCCCCTAGTTTTAGTTTCCCCTATGAGTGGAAACATCCTCTCTGCATCCACCTTGTCGAGCCCCCTCAATATCTTATGTTTTGATAAGATCACCTCTCATTCTTCTGAACTGCAATAAATATAGGCCCAACCTATTCAATCTATCTTCATAAGTCAACCCCCTCATCTCCAGAATTAACCTAGTGAACAGTCTCCAATGCAAGTATATCCTTCCTTAAATACGGAGACCAAAACTGCACGCAGTACTCCAGGTGTAGCTTCACCAGTACCCTGTACAGTTGCAGCAGGACTTCTCTGCTTTTATACTCTATTCCCCTTGCAATAAAGACCAACATTCCATTTGCCTTCCTGATGACTTGCTATACCTGCATACTAACTTTTTGTGTTTCATGCACAAGGACCCCTAGGTTCCTCTGTACTGCAGCACTTTGCAATTTTTCTCCATTTAAAATATAATTTGCTTTTCTATTTTTTTCGGCCAAAGTGGATAACCTCACATTTTCCCGCATTATACTCCATGTGCCAAATTTTTGCCCACTCACTTTGTCTATATCCCTTTGCAGATTTTTTTGTATCCTCCTCACAAATTGCTTTCCCACCCATCTTTGTATCATCAGCAAACTTGGCAACATTACACTTGGTCTCTTCATCCAAGTTATTAATATGTCTTTTAAAGTATGTCTGAAATTGGACACGTTTCTGCTCACGACAATTATGGTTTAATGTAGTGGAAGAGATATCACTGGAAATGTAAGGGCAGGCTTCCTGCATTTATGTTCCTGACACTAACACTCTTAATCTGACATGTTTGTAGAGTTACATTTTCATGGATTTGCCCAGGCATCAATTCCGCAAGAGTGATGGTGTTTATATTACGGTGCGCAGGTGATTGGAGAGAGACGCATGCATTTCCCATCAGATGAACGTCAGCAAAGTGCAAGCGTTACTCAAACATTCACCTATTATTAATAGAAATCCAAAGCTTGACCTTCCTGATGGCTCAGTGATCAGCTGAGCCTTTTAGACCAAGAAGGTCCTCGATTAGTGCTGAGTTAGGTGATGAGGTGACTTTGTAGTGGTGGTGGGGTGAAGGTTGCAATTTGCCTCTGTGCTGGTTTCTTTTTTTTTAAATGGACAGTTCTCGCTCCAGATTGCTATTCAGTGGTCCCGCTGGAAGTGCCTATGAGGTTTGGTTTGGGCTTGGCTTTCATACCTCACTATGATCAAACAGTCTGTTGACCATTACTGTGTAGACGCATTAAGTGAAAAATAGCCACTTTGCATAAGGTACATGAGGTCAGTCATTGGACCATAGCCCAGCAAGAAGTTGAGAAATTTCAGTCGGTGGCGTATCTCGCCTCCGGCCCACGAACATTTCCGAATTTACCTCCAGGTGTCCACGCTTTGAAGAGTTGCGGTCTTGGGCTTCCAGGCGGACGGCAGCGTAAAGGCCCATGGATCCCAGGGATGCAGGCGGTCTTGGCTGAGAGGATCTTGGCTCATAAGATCAGGAAGTAGAATCAGTATGGGTGGAGATGAGCAATAACAAGGGGCAGGAAACACTGGTAGCAGTATTATATAGGTCCTCATGTGGTTGGACAGAGTTTTAAACAAGAAATAATAGGAGCTTGTAACAAAGGTAATACAATAATCATGGGGGTCTTTAATCGTCATATAGACTGGGCAAAGTTAATCTGGAATGCATTTGAGACAGTTTCCTAGAACAATACATCATGGAACCAACCAGAGAACAGGCTATTTTAGATCTTTTATTGTGTAATGAGACAGGGTTAATTAGTAATCGCATAGTAAAGGATCCTCTGGGGAAGAGTGTTCATAATACATTTCAGAGTTTGAGTGACATACTTCAGTCCTAAATGAGAGTCTTAAACTTAAATAAAGCCAATTATGTGAGTAGGAGGTGTGAGTTAGTTAAGATAGATTGGTGAAATTAGATTAATAGGAATGACGGTAGATAAGCAATGGCAAACATTCAAAGAAATATTGCAAAATTCTCAACTAATATATATTCCATTGAGAAATAAAAACTCCACGGGAAAGTGATTCATCCGTGGCTAACTAAAGAACTTAAGGATACTATTAAATTAAAAGAAGAGTTTTATAATGTTAAGAATCTAAGTAAGTCTGAGGATTGGGAGATCTTTAGAAACCAGAAATTGATAAAAAAGGGAGATAATAGAATGAGAGTAAACTAGCAAGAAATATAAAAACAGATTGCAAGAGCATCTACGAGTATGTAAAAAGGAAGAGAGTAGCAAAAGTAAGTGTTGGTCCCTTAGAGGCCGAGACAGGTGAAATGACAATAGGGAGTAAGGAAATGGCAGAGACATTAAACAAATACTTTGTATCTGTATTTACAGTAGAAGACACAAGAAGCATACCAAAAACAGTGGGGAACCAAGGAGCTAATGAGACTGAGGAACTTAAAGTAATTAATATCAGTAGAGAAAAAGTACTTGAGAAACTAATGGGATTAAATGCTGACAAATCCCCTGGACGTGATGGCCTACATCCTAGGGTTCTAAAAGAGGTGGCTGCAGAGATAGTGGACGCATTGGTTGTGATCTTCCAAAATTCTCTAATTCTAGAATGGTCCCAGCGGATTGGAAGGTAGCAAATGTCACCCCACTATTCAAGAAAGGAGGGAGAGAGAAAAAAGGGAACTACAATCTGATTAGCCTGACATTAGTTGTCAGGAAAATGCTGGAATCCATTATAAAGGAGGTGGTAACAGAGCACTAAAGTCATAATATGATTAGGCAGTGTCTACATAGTTTTATGAAAGAGAAATACTGTTTGACAAATGTGTTAGTTTTTTGAGGATGTAGATAAAGAAGAACCGTGGATATTGTATATTTGAATTTCCCAAAAACTTTTGATAAGGTGCCACATAAAAAGTTGCTCATGGGGTTGGGGGTAATATATTAGCATGGATAGAGGATTGGTTAACTGACAGAAGGTTAGGGATAAACTGGTAATTTTTAGGTTGGTAGGCTGTAACTAGTGGGGTGCCGCAAGGATCAGTGCTTGAGCCTCGGCTATTTACAATTTCTATCAATGACTTGGATACATTACACTCGGTCCTTTCACCTAAGTTTGCTGAAGATACAAAGCTATGTGGGAAAGTAAGGTGTGAGGAGGACACTGCAATCACAGAATCTGCAAAGGGATATGGACAAGTTAAGTGATTGGCAATAAGGTGGTAGATGGAGTATAATGTGGAGAAATGTGAGGTTATTCACTTTGGTAGGAAGAATAGAACAACAGAATATTTTTCAAATGATAAACTTTTAATTGCTGATCAGAGATCTGGATGTCCTTGTACAAGAAACACAAAGTTAGCATTCAGGTACAGCAAGCAGTTAGGAAGGCAAATGACATGTTGGCCTTTATTGCAAGGGAGGTTGGAGTACAAAAGTAAGGAAGTCTTACTACAATTGTACAGGGCTTTGGTGAGACCAAACCTGGAGTACTGTGCACAGTTTTGTTCTCCTTATCTGAGGAAGGACATACTTGCCTTGGAGGCAATGCAACAAAGACTGAGTAGATTGATCTCTGGGATGAGAGGGTTGTCCTATGAGGAGAGGTTGAGTAGATTGGGCCTATACTCTCTGGAGTTTAGAAGAATAAGAGGTGATCTCATTGAAACATATAAGATTCTGAGGATAGATGATTGGTTGTTCCCCTGGCTGGAGAGTCTAGAACTAGGGGGCATAGTCTCAGATAAAGGGTCGGTCATTTAAGACTGAGATGTGGAGATATTTATGCACTCTGAGGGTTGTGAACCTTTGGAGTTCTCTACCCCAAAGGGCTGTGGATATTGAGTCGTTGAGTATATTCAAGGCTGATGTTAGATTTTTGGACTCTAGGAGAAGCAAGGGATATGGGGATTGGGCAGGTAAGTGGAGTTGAGGTCAAAGATCAGCCATGATCTTATTGAATTGCGAAGCAGGCTCGAAGGGCTGTATGGCCTACTCCTCCTCCTAATTCATAATGCCTCCAATGACGGGAGGATTCCATTGCAATCATTTACAAAGGGAATCCCGTAATGATATGCAATGGAATCCCCAAATAATTATGTAATGTACAGAATTCTAATAATTATAAATGTATTGAATTACAATTTTATTCACAAGTCCCCTCATTGCACTAACCTCAGTTTAAAAATGTCATATTTTAATCATTTTAAACGTCTTGATCTGAACCAATATTTGCATAAACTAATTTGCATTATGTGCATTATTTTGGATTTTTAAGTGTTTTATTTAAGCCTTATATATACCCTGGCGGTGATGAAAGCAGGCCCTGCGCCTGCTTTTACCAGTGTAAGAATTGCGTGGGCTATTGCTGGACAGTTGTTGGGCAAATAGCCCATCTATGCGCCAGCAATACTCATTTTTCAGTCGATTTGGATGATCTGTCAAAGCGTACCATGACAGATCGCAAGTTCTGGATTTCGTGCATGCCGAAATCCGGAACCTCCGGGGCTTTTCAAAGGGAATACGAGGGCGTACTCTGGGAGTAGGCCATCTAAGATGCTGCAATTTCAGGGCCAATGTTTACAGGAGGAACTGGGGAGAAATTTGGGAGAATTTTAAAGAATAATATAAATTGTAAGGTATAAAGTACACAATTTAATTGAATAAAAAAATCTGCTTCAGTATTGGTTTAGAACTATTCTACCTTTTTAAGGTGTTCTAACAGACCATTGTTAACGCTGCTGGATGGATATGTGTATTCTCATTGTTTTTTTTTTCAAATTTTGAGTGATCTGAGGTGACACCAGAGCTCACAGTTGAAAATGGCAGCTCATGCAAATTGCTAATCCAATTAAATCAACACCAGGAGTTGCATAGTAAGATTGAGTAAAAATTCTAAGAATTCTGCGGCACTGATGCTAGTTTACTAGTTTCCATTTACCCGTGAGAGCGGCCTGCAGTAGTCATTGAGCAGTGAGGCTTTCACACATATGGAAAAGTAGTGAGACACAAAAGGTCTAAAGTTGCTTACATTTGATATTTTCTTTTTGCCACAGGTATTGCTTTCACAGATCTACCGGTAAGGCAATTCTTTTTGCAATTTTTTTCCTAAACTAAGTGGTGTATGTTTTTCCAAAAGAAGTTTGAGCATGGGTGACTGAATCATTTTTTAACCTATTACAGCCAACTCGTGATTCAAATTATATTTCAAATATTTTAAGCACTAAATTTCCACTTTGCTGTGTTTATGTTGCTTAATTTCAATTTTGGGTCATTCGAATTTAGTTTTTTTAATGCAGAAAATTGACTTCAAATTGTGGTCATGCTTAGACATGCTTTTTGGGTCCTTTTGCTCCATTCTTGATTTCCATTCTGATGGGATTGGGTGGGCAGGGCAATTAGCAAACTTGTCACTTTTATGGCTCTCACAAGCCTCAGTCCCATCCTCTAACTCTTATGTTCACTCCAGAATTAATGCTTCAGAGCAACAGCTTCAACACAGTGGCCCCGATATTGGTGGAAGTCCCGCCCACAGCCGCCGAGGTTCCGCCGGAAGTGCAGTTTTTTTTTCCCGGCGATTCCTCCGGTTCCGCCCGCCGCAAGATTGGTCCTGGTGGTTCCCCCGGCGCGACCGCCTACCGCCCACCCGTGCGGGAGACTGGAAATCCAGCTTTTTCCTCTTTGATAACTGTCTAAGATCGCCCTGCCGCCTGCCAGAAGGACCGCTGTGGAAAAGCTGGTCTGAGCTGGCTGTGAGTCGGGCGGCAGGGAGATTCGCTCGGAGTGCTACAGCGCTGCACTTCCCAGATATCGTTCACACCCTGCAGCATTATCAGTGGCACATAAATATTGAGGTGATGGACCCTTGACCCGCCCAGAGAGAGTTCAGATATGTTACTCCGTTGAAGGAAAGGTATGGTAGAGGAAGCGGTAATGAGTTGTGGAAGATGGTAAAGTCTTAATGGCGATGCCCTGCAAGAGTTTGGAGACCATTTCTTGTGGAACCTATTTAGTGACTGATTTGACTGCGCAGATAGTATGAGCTTATGCCAGTTATTATGCGAAAGTGATAAGATGTCATGCGATGACACATAGTTGTCATGATGTTCTCAGTATCAGTTGCATGAGGTGTGGAAGAGGGGAAAATACGTATAATAGACTGCAATATAGCTGATGAACATGTCATCTCGGGGATGGCACTCCGCCATGTTTGGTGTCTTAAAAGATGGCTTGACCTGCAAGCATTAATGTGTACTCTGCAAGTAGTTCAAGTGACTCTGTTTAAATGGCAGCCTTTCTGCATTGGTCGCCCTTACTTGTGCCGCGATGTTCTGATGACAGGACCCATTATACAGTGGAATCATATGTGGAGTGCAATATATTCCTGATGCAGCAGAACACCTGAGGGACAGCTGTGTGTTTCTATCAAGGCATCACATATCACGTGGAAATGAGACATTGACCGAGAGGGTAAACATTGTGACTGTATTTAAAAGTGCATAATTACAAAAGTGACACAAGCTTACAGAATTTACGAACCTCTCCACCACCAACTCCCACCCCTCTACCCGCTACCAACACATCTCTTTTTCTCCCACCCACCCCCCGATGTGAGGCGCATCGTCATCCTCTTTGCCCCGCCTTCAAGATGGTGTCCCGCTCCACTCCCCTTCCCCGCCTCTGGTTGTGCAGGAGGACAGCCGGATTTCTGCAGACGTGTACGTCTTGGAGCGAAGGTAGGGGGCATCACTGAAGGCACTGGCATCTCCTGCTCCTCTGGATCTGTGTGCCTTGAGGTTGTGAGGTCGGGGGCTTGCACGACATGCCCAGAAGCCATTGCCTCAGCAGACTGGGTGTTGCGCTCCACCGCACTAATGAGCCGGTCCATTCAGTCAGAATGATGCTGAGCGAGGGATTTGATGCTGGCACCTATCCCAGCCCTGAACTGCAGCAGCTGGCGACCTAGGTCGACGCTCGTTCTCGATAGCTGGACCGTCTCATTAATTGCTGAGAGCCGTCCTGCAACCTCAGCAGCTTGTTGTGTCGGTGTGGGCTGACGCACCTTGGTTGGGTCAGCTCCACGGACTCTGCACCTGGTAGTGCTTAGAGGTGTTGCATCCGGTTCAAAGCCCATGAATTCTGAGCCCGATGCCAAGGTTCTCCGGATAGGTGACAGACATGGCAGGAGGCTGGTATTATCCTCTGCCAGCTCTTCGGCCTCAATTCGGGCCCTTCTCCCTCCTCTCTTTCCTCTTCTTCGTGACGCTGGGTGGCAGAGATGGGTGCGGTGGAAATGGGTGCTCTTGTGGGGGGCTAGGGGAACGAGCCCATGTCTTGGGATGGGGATAACGTTTGGGTGGGAGACGCTGGGGTCACACTCCACCTTGAGTGCCAGAGGTGGATGGCATGCATTGATTAGTGCTGTCCGACTCACCATCTGCAAGTAGAGGACAACATTTCAGTTTGAGGGGGGTGGTAGGTCAAGCTGACATGTGAGCCGTCTCATCTCACAATGTGCCATCAAGGAGTTTAATCTCTACATGGGCACACCAATAATGGGCAACAAACGCATTTGGCTTGACATTGCATGACCTTTCATGCCATGAGCATTACTTGCACCGGAGATTATTATACCCTTGCCATGCTCCAGCACGGGATCTGCATCACCCTTTGTGGCTGCACGGCGGCGGTCACCCACCAATGCCAAGGCACGCTCATCCAAGCTGCTCAACTGAATGACCTCTGCTGGGCCCCCTCCCGTCACACTGAAGCTTGCTGCCATGGAAGTTTGTTTCTTCTGCAGAAAAAAACGTTGCAGCCTTTTACCCCCTTGTGACGCATGCACACGGTCCCGCTGACGCCTACGATACCGAGCCGAAAATGGATCCCGGTGGGATCCAGAGGCAGCGGGCGCCAAAAAGGTAGGTGCCGCCCGGGGACCGCTGAAAAATGTGCGGGCCTTGCAGCTCATCAATATTTGGGCCAAGGGCTCTGGCTGTTCTTTAAGGCTGGGATTCTTCTGGCATCCAGTGGGTAATTATGATCAATGAACTTGACAACTTGAAGGGTTCCCTTGGAGGAATAAAGGAATAATGTGGAAGAGAAAAGAGAACAGCACAAATTGTGATGTAGTGGGACCTAGTTGCATTTCTTTTGAGGGCTGGAATACCTTTCTGGAATCTCCATTTTTCCTTTATCCTTAATAACTGAATTTTCAGGATTCTTTCACCATTTCTAAACGGGCAATTACTCAATAGTATGGGAGGATTTAGGCCTTTGCTCAGTCCCATTTCCCACTGTTATCCAAGTGGAAAACACGCATTCTCATTACTTCCATGTTGGGTCATTCTGACCTTCGAGCTGATGCCCAACATGCGTGTTGTAAAAGCATCCATCCTCCTTTTCTGTGACCTGTTGGATGTTAATCTTGTACACTGTTTTTATCATGGGACATAGAATCATAGACTAATTCAGTGCAGAAGGAGGACATTTAACCTATCGTGCCTGTGCTGGCTCTTTCGTAGAGCTATCCAATTCCCATGCTCTTACCCCAAAGTCCAACAAATTTATTTAAGTATTTAACCAATTCCTTTTTGAAAGATATAAGTAATAGGAGCAGAAGTAGATCCCTCAAGCCTGCTCTGTCATTCAGTAAGATCATGGTTGAATTTCTACATCAGCTTCACTTTTTTCCCCCCTTATCGCCATATTTCTTGGTGTACAAAAATCTATTGATCTCAGTCTTGAATATACTCATCAACTGAGAATCCACAGCCCTCTGGACTGGAGACTTACAAAGATTCACCACCCTCTGAGTGAAGAAATTTCTCCTCATCTCAGTCCGACCCCTTATCCTGAGACTGCGAACCCTAGTTTTAAACTCTCCAGCCATGGGAAAACAGCCTCTCAGCATCTAGCCTTTCAAGCCCTCTAAGAATTTTATACATTTCAATGAGATCACCTATCATTCTAAACTCCAGAGAATGTAGGTCCATTCTACTCCATCTCTCCTCATAGGACAGCCCTCTATCCTAGGAATCAATCTAGTGAATCTTCGATGTGTCCCCTCTAAGGCAAGTATATTCTTAAGTAAGGCGACTTACACAGAACTCTTGTCTTACCAAAGTCCTATCTAACTGCAGAAACACTTCCATTCTCCATACCCTCTTGCAATAAAAGCTAATACACGTGCAATGCCTAAAATCTGGAACCCTTGGGATCAAGGCCGCTCCAGATTCCGGGCTTTTTCGGATTTTCGATTTGTTTTTGACGTCACGAATCCAGAAACACCCAAGCCCAGGTTTGGGTATTTATGGATTTCGGAATGTCACCGTCGAGGTGGTGTTCGGGCGGGTGGGCACCGCCGAGGTGGTGTTCAGGTAGGCCGGTGAGGAGGCCCCGAGGTAAGGGCGGCGGCGGGGCCCTGAGATCGCCGGGTCCGGATTCCAGAACATTTTACGGATTCCGGAATAGCCTGCCACCAATTGGTCCAGATTCTGGAATATTTTGGAACTCTGGATTCTCGACGCTGCACCTGTATATCATTTGCCTTCCTAATTGCTTGCTGTACCTTCGTGTTAATTTTATGTAATTTATGTACAAGGACCCAAATCCCTCTGAATATCAACAAGGTCTCCTTTTTAAAAAAAAAAAAATTCTGCTTTACCATTCTTCCCACCAAAATGGATAATTTCACCCTTCCCCACATTATACTCCATCTGCCGCCACCTTGCCCAATCACTTAAACCGGTCTATATCCCTTTGCAGCCTCTTTGCGTTCTCTTCATTTCTAGCTTTGTATCAATGATGAGTCTTTTCTCTAGTTTCCATACCCTACCATAAAATGCTGCAGTTTGTGTCCTATCGTTTTTCTTTTTCTTACCTGCCCAGTTAACAGAAAATACACCTTCCCAATTGTATAAATTTATTGGCCACTTCCAACTCTTTTTTTTTGTAAATGTCCATTATTTTTAGAAAAAGTGTAGAAAGGAAAGGCCATTGGTACTCCAGTTTGCCTAACCTTGCATTGAGCTCCATTTTGAAGGCCAACAAGCTAACACATCAGGTTGTGGAAATATAGGAAAATAATCAGTTTTTTCGCACTTCTGAACAAAGGAAAACATTTTTGAGCTGGATTTTAATGTACAGGAGCAGGTGGGGGGTTCAAATCGGCAAAATTACCAGTGCGTCGGAAAGCTGGCTCCAACCCACCGAGTTCGGATTTCACTACAATGCAGTAGGCTGCTTGGGAGCAGTAGATTGGCAATTAACATAATGTTAATCGCTCAATTAGAAAGATATTGACATCGATTTTTCACTTTAATTTTGGGTCCACGGATTTCCGGGCTTCCTGGAAGACAATTACACAGTGGGAATTGAGGGGGTTGAAGCAATCTCGGGGAAATATGCCGATAAATACTCCGTACTCCTAGCTGTTTTCTTACTGCTTGTAAGAAAGGGTTTGCTCTCAGTACTTGTGCTGAGAGGTTACTACTTTACACGCTTTGGAGATTTTTTCACTTTTTGGAGATCTGATCTATCCGATCAGAATGGGTGCTGCATATGCTGACTTAGCTTGAATCTCAGATGAAGACCAAGGTGACCAGCAACAGCAGCAGCACACTGTGTACAGGCAGAGGATAAGCTTCCTTGACATGTCTGAACACCAGGGGCTCGGGGTATTTCGTCAGGTTGTGGCAGATATTTGCAGTCTGCTGGAATAAGATCTGCTGCCAGCTGGACCTGGTGGCCATGCTTTACCAGTGGTTGTCGAAGTCGCCACCGCCATCAACTTTTTTGCCTCTGAATCCTGCCACAGATGTTTGCAGAACTTCCAGTCTACAGCCCACAAATGCATAAGATAGGTGACTGATGGCTTGTTTACAAGGGGCGCAAATTATGTCAACTTTTTCTACAATGACACCAGTCAGAATGAGGGGACGCTCGGATTTGTGGCTCTGGCTGGCTTCCCACCGGTGCAGGCTGTAATTGTACACACGTAACCATTAAGGCACCCATTAGATCACTCAGGAGTGTTCGTCACCCATAAGGGCTTCCACTCCCATCGATGGGCAGCTGGTGTGCAACCACAAAAAGATCTTTATGCAGGTGTGTGCAAGATTCTCCGGCAGCTGCCATAATGCTTTTGTCCTGCAATAGTCTACCCTCCCAAACATCTCTGCACCTGGAAGCAGAGTTACCAGCTGTCTGTTCAGAGACACGAGATGCTCACTTAGAATGTGGCTGATGACTCCTCTCAGAAACCCAAAGAATGAGACCCAGGAGTGCTACAATGAATGCCATGTGACTACCAGATGTGTCATTGAACAAAGCCATCGGTATGCTGAAGCTGTACTTCAGGTGCCTCGACAGATCTGGATGCAGCCTTCAGTACGGTCTGCATTGTTAGAAATATGGCAAGTTTAAGCCAATTTCCAGTCACTTTAATAATTAGGATCGAGTGTAATACTAATCTGGTGGATATATTGTGTTTAATCAGAGTTTAAAATGGAATATAACACATTAGTCATATAGCAAAAACATGCAACTGTAACAGATAGTTAATACCCATCCCGATCGGACAAACGGCTGGCACACGTCAGCAGTTCTTTGGCTTGCAGTCTCTTTCTCTGAATAGAGCTTTCTTTGCTAAAGCGTGGGATCATTGTGTTTGACCAGCTCTGTTTCGCCCTCCTCTCACACCGTCTGTGAGAGCAACCTTGAGGTGGCTACCTTTATTCTATTTTTAGGGACCCTGGATATTGACCAGACCTTTTGACCTATAGCAGTTTCCCTAAAAACTTAATATCCAATAAGGCTTCTAGTTCTTTGTTTCGAATCTCGAAACAAAGCCCACCCTAAAGATGTCTTGCATTTTAACCACGTGTTTTCTCTGTTTATACTAACCCAGAGTTTCTTTCTGTGGACATCTCTCTCGTCCCTATCCTCTCTTTGATCCCATGAGGCTAAACCAGAAAAATGCCCACTTTAGAATCGTTATCTCTTTTATGACATAGCAACGTGCTTACGATAACTCTCTCAACTTCCATTCATTATCTTCGGCAGCAGTTTTGTTACGCTAACTTCAAATCCTATCCTTCGCATTATACATAATACTTAAACAAGGTTCAAGTCTTAACTTAAAAACAACAAATAATTGCTTAGCAACAGGAAGATTGTATATAGTACAAAGAACTATACCCTCCATTTCTCTGATTTGATACTCAATTTTGTCACTAGGTAGCTGGAAGCTCTCAATCTCCGGCCAGGCATGCAGAGTCTCTGCTGATCTCCAGCGTCACCACCTCTGCAGCTGTTAATTGCGAAATGGCTGGAGGGCCATCTGCAGTTCTCTCCCTCTCCTTGGTGTTCTCTGCTCATTTCTCCTGCAAGAGAGTAATGTCATATGTTCACCCAGTGGATGGAGAGCATTTGTTGAGGGTGACTGAGAGCGTGGCATGACATCGCATTAGGATGAGGGCAAGTGTCAGTGGTGGATGGATAGAGGGGACGTGAGGAAGTGCATAGATAGAGGGATGGGTGCGCCTGCAAGTAATTTGTTGTGAGGAGTGATGTGCTGCGCTGCAGAGTGAGAAGGTTGGCGTGATGTGCTCATCAGGATGCAAGTGAATGTGCCACTGCTCTCCTTTGCTACCCTGCTTTGATCATTAAACCACTTCCTGCATTGGATCCAGTACGCTCCTGCTGCTTCTGCCACCTCCAACCACGCCACCTTGGTTTCCCCAGCAGGCTTCTTTATCCCGATGGTAGGGAAGATTATCTCCCCCCTCCCCCCAGGTTCTCATCACCCCAAGGATCACATCCAGGGAGGCATCAGTGAAGTGGAGCGCAGCCTTTGAATGTCTTGCTTCGATTTCTGACCACCTTCTTTCTTTCCTACTCCTTCAACTTGCATGATTGGATTGTCCCTTTAAACACTGGAGTTGAGATTGCTGAATGTGGGTCGTCGTCATACCCGCTGACGCTGATTAGATGGAAACCTGGAAATAAAATGCTAATGAAGTGGCTGCGTTTAAAAAGCCACTGACCACCCAGGTTTCCCCACATGCTATCACACAAAGGGTGATAGAAGTGTGGAACTCTCACTCACAAAAAGTGGTCGATGTTAGCTCAATTAATAATTTTAAATCTGAGCTCGACAGATTTTGCTAGCCAAGGTATTGAGGGAAATTGAGCCAAGGTGGGAAAATGAAGTTGTAATACAGATCAGCCATGTTCACATTGAATGGCAGAGTGGGCTGAATGGCCTATTCTTCTTCCTATGTTACTACTGCTTCCTTTGCTTTGAATTCAGCATCTGTGATCTTTCTAATAATCCCATATCCTGAATTCAAAACGAGAAGGGCTTGTTATGAAAGTCTGATATACATACCAGCGGGCTCCATTAGGAAATTGTGTTGGAACCTTGGCATTTGAGTGTAGATTTTACAAATGAGCCTCCCTCTGCCACCGTGTAGAGCTTCATGCATTGGGAGCACTAATTGGCATATTTGGCATGGAGGGTAGTGCATCTGTTTTGCATTGTTTCTCCAACAAAGCTGCGCACTAGGATGCTAATTTGTAAACTCTGTCCCTTAACTCTTTGGAGGAGAAACAAAAATGTTATTACTGCAGTGACTTGGCCATAAAGAATGGGTAGGAAAAAAGGTTTTGTCATGGCAGATGAAGGGAAAAGCTCCATTTCGAGTCTCTGTGTCCCAGTCATTTAATCTCATAAGCATTGTGGATGCTAGTGTATATGGGTACCTCATTGCTCAGTAGAGATGACCCATTTTGGGGGAACATTTGGCTTTTTTCCCCCAATTTTTCCACTGGGACTAATGAGTACCCCATACCACTCCAGGATCAGGCAATTCAAAAAGTATAATTGTGGTAGGGTGAAGTGATGCTTTCATCCAAGGTAGAATGTTTGTACTATTGTACTCTGGAGCTTGATTTAGAAATGATTGAAGTTCTTCCCAACTCTGGGCATCTTTTGGAGCCTACTTATAGAGCGATCTGTCTGCAAGTCAGATTTTTATGCTGTAACTGCCAGGCTATGGTGGCATTTCTTTTTCTTTGGATCTTTTATCATTTTTATGTTTAAAAAAAAAAATTGTTCCGAATCCAAAAGTACTATAGTGTGTTGCTGTCAGAGCACCATGAAGCCCCCCCCCCCCCCCCACCCTCAATATTGTACATTTTTAAAATGATCTGTTTATCCTGCAGTCATATCCAGTATTTGTGAATTTAAAATTGTGCTATATTGTCCTTGCTTAAATAGTATAAAATGACTTAATTGTGGGTGGGGCAGTAGGAGGAAATGTTGCTTAATACATGTTGACAGTTCTAATGGGAGAGCAGAAGTTTGATTCGTCAGGATAAATCTTTGCAGTAATAAAAATCTTTGTTTTAAAGCCATTTTCAGTTGCAAAACTTTGCCATATAATTAATGAGATCATTGTCTACTAGGGATCTACTGGACTGCTTAAAGGGTCTAAAGCTTGCAAAGTGACTTTTTTTTCTCTTGTTCAGCCAAATTTATATCCCACAGTTGGACTGCAGACACCAGGGGAGGTGATAGATGCTAATTTTGGACAGCATCCATTTGTTTTTGATATAGAGGACTACATGCGAGAATGGAGATCTAAAATTCAGACCCAGATTGAAAGATTCCCTGTAGGAGATCGAGAAGGGGAATGGCAGACAATGATTCAAAAGTAGGTGACACATTGTCTGTTATCTACAGTAGCATTTTTAAATTTCAAATATTTAAAGGAGTTTTCTTTCCTGTGGCTTAATTCTGATCTCGATTTTAAAGATTGATGGATGTCTTCTTGCATCTATTAAGTACAACTTGTATTTCTCGATGTTAAATGCTACCAAGTATATGCTCATATATTTCAATACTTTTTATCAACTACAATAAATCTGGTCATAGTGACTGAAAAAGATGTTCAGCTGAAGGCTGCCCTTTCAATTCTTCACAAACTTGCCCTATTTGAGTGTATCCTCGTAATATAGTTCCAGTAATAGACATTAACTGACCTGGTCAAGGGACCATAGCAAGTAAAATGCAGTCTCACATCTCTCAAACTATAACAAAACTATTTCTGGGGCAGGTAATTAATTTGAAATTGTAAGAAACCCTCCTCTTCTCCTATCCAAAGGAATCTTTCTTTTTCTCTTTTTTTTTCCTCCCCAAGGTTTACAAAGCGACAAAAAGTTGTTTTGAATACAGCTAGGAATAGCTCAGTGCTGTGCCGTTGCATTAGCTCAGAGATTGGAGTGTAAGTTTAATTAAAGGATGGTCTTGTGCTTTGGGTGACCTATTAATTCTCCAGTTCAGTTTACATACATTCCTTACTGCTTAAAGCAGTAAATTTTTCTTCCCATCTCCTACTTGTTCACGTGCTCCGTCTCTCCCATGTGTGAGCATCCTTTTTCGGTTTCTTGCACATGCACGCCTGCACTCCTTCTGTCTGTATCCCATGCACGTGGTCTCTCTTTCATGTGCGTGCCTTTTCTCATGTACATGTCTTAAGGTCCACTGCTAACTTTTTAATTATAGATTTTTGTTGTCTGAGCAGATAACGGTTTCTGATTTAACTTCTGGTATCCTCTTGATAAAATTCCAGTAACAGAAGGAAGAACTAGCAGGGACACACTTTTGGTGTAAATAAACCATCATAAGTTTAAGTGCCAATTTATTTATGTTTGCTTAGTGCATTTTGCAAAATCTATTATGTTTTGTGGGATGTGCGTATGTATGCACATTTGTGGTGTATGGGTGCTGGTCCTGCAAATATGTTTACAACCGTCAAAACTCTAAAACGTACAACCTAAATGTTGAAAATTGTGTGTGTATGTGTGCCTGCAAGACTATTTCCATCGAGTTGTTGGTAAGGGTTTCCTGTTATTGCACATTTCCAGCCTGGTGTAATCAACTTTCTGCTAGAATGTTTCAAAGCGGCACTGCATGGGACTATTGTAGTGAAATACTGCTGACCCTGAGCTGTTGTGTAACTTCTTTTCAATTCAATTTCTAGAATGGTTTCATCTTACTTAGTGCATCATGGTTATTGTGCTACAGCAGAAGCCTTTGCCAGGTCCACAGGACAGGCTTTCCAGGAGGAGCTAGCATCCATTAAAAATAGACAAAGTGAGTGCAAATTGAGCTATGGTTTGATTATGCTCAGTGACAATTAAAATATCAGTATTTAGGAAAAAAAACAATCTTTTTTTTTATTGTGTTCCCTTCTGAATTTACTCAGCTTTTTCTTTCATGTAGATGTCCAAATAATGAGGAGGGTGGGACATGTAAAAATAATTTTTTCAGAGGATGTCAAGCTTTGTGGCCCGGTGATAAGCATTCAGAGGGATCTCAACCAGTTAAGCAGATATGCTAAGGAATGATGGATGGATTTTTACCTAGATAAATGTAAGGTTATGCACATTGAAACCTTAAATGTGTGTGCATGATGGAGACACTCATGAGGAAAGGAGGATTTGGTTGTGCATACTGACCTCACTGAAAGTATCCAGTCAACATTAAAAAGTTGCTATTGCATTGGGATGCAGTTAAAGACGTTTGATTTCATGTTGAAGCAAGTTACCTTAATGCATGCACACATTTGGGTTATTGTATGCTGCTTTGGATATCCTACCTTCAATGGGATATTTGATGTTTTATGAAAGATTGAGAGATGAGTGATAGTATACAACTAATATTGTCCTGAAGACATTTTGTGTAAGTATGCATGTGTCCATACTGTCAGTAGCCATGCAAGGTACCAAAACATTAGCATTTCTAAGCATCTACTACTAGTCTGAGGAGTTCAAAACAACGATTTAAACACAGCATTCTTTGTGTCAGTGTTATATATTTTGAACCCCTGATTTTTAACATAGCAGGCTGAAAATAAATTCACTCACAACTTTATTTTTGCTGTTGTGAAATCCCATATTTGAAGTGGGTAAGAAAACTGGAAATATTAAGTTATGCAGGTTTAATAAAGATGAGGGTTAGTACAGATCTGATCTTCAAAGGATCCTATTCAGGTTAAGTGGTTCTCGAACTGTAGCAAGTTAATGCCAAAAGAACCATATTCTTAAGAACATTGCAGAAGCGCACAACTATTAGATATGCCATTTTTTCAGTAAAGGTGGCCACAGTAAGCTTGTAATTATTATTTAGGAATTCAGAAGCTGGTACTAGCTGGAAGAATGGGGGAAGCAATTGAAACAACGCAGCAACTATATCCAGGACTACTTGAAAGAAAATCTAACCTCCTCTTTATGTTAAAGTAAGTAGCTGTAATTTTCCAAGGAAACTGCTTTCCCAGCAATGCAGCATGACTGGATCTGTGCTGCCTGAGATTTTTATTCTCCATATTTCTGACCCTGTAGCCTGTTTGATCGAGACTGCTTAAATAGTGACCATATGTAATCGCTGGGATCTGGGTTAAAGAAAAATCTTGCCTTGTCATAGTTTAGTATATTAAAGCTAGAAGTTCAATGAAATTGTATATGTTCTGATTAAGAACATAAGAATTAGGAGCAGGAGTAGGTCATACGGCCCCTCGAGCCTGCTCCACCATTCAATAAGATCATGGCAGATCTTTGACCTCAACTCCACTTTCCCGCCCAATCCCCATATCCCTTGATTCACCTAGAGTCCAAAAATCTATCTCGGCCTTGAATATACTCAATGACTGAGCATCCACAGCCCACTGGGGTAGAGAATAGCAAAGATTCACAACCTTCTGAGTGAAGAAAGTCCTCCTCATCCCAGTCCTAAATGGCCTACCAGTTATCCTGAGACAATGCCTGCTAGTTCTAGACTCTCTAGCCAGTAAAAACAACCTCTCAGCGCCTACCCTGTCGAGCCCCTCAGAATCTTATGTTTCAATGAGATCACCTCATTTTTCTAAACTCGAGAGCATAGGCCCATTCTACTCAATCTCTCATCATAGGTCAACCCTCTCATCCCAGGAATCAATCTAGCGAACCTTCGTTGCATTGCCTCCGAGGCAAATGTATTCTTCCTCTAAATAAGGAGACCAAAACTGTGCACAGTACTCCAGGTGTGGTCTTACCAAAGCCCGGTACAATTGTAGTAAGACTTCCTTACTCTTGTCCTCCATTCCACTTGCAATAAAGGCCAACATGCCATTTGCCTTTCTAATTGCTTGCTATACCTGCATGCTAACTTTGTGTTTCTTGTACAAGGGCACCCAGATCTCTGGACACCAACAATTAAAAGTTTCTCATCATTTAAAAAATATTCTGTTCTATTCTTCCTACCAAAGTGAATAACCTCACATTTCCCCACATTATACTCCATCTGCCACCTTATTGCCCACTCACTTAACTTGTCCATATCCCTTTGCAGATTCTTTGTGTCTTCCTCATAGCTTACTTTCCCACCTAGCTTTGTATCATCAGCAAACTTGGATACATTACACTTGGTCACTTCATGCAAGTCATTAATATAGATTGTAAATTGCTGAGGCCAATGTTTCCTTTATGCTGCATGGCCACACATCGCTCCAGGGAACCCGTGCAGTCAGCTTTTCAATGTAAAAACTGCGCATGTGCGGCATTTTAAATGGACGGAGGAGCAGGAAAATTAAAGCGAACATTGGCTGAGGCCTAAGCGCTGATGCTTGCAGCACCCCACTAGTTACAGCCTTCCAACCTGAAAAAGACCTGTTTATTCCTACTCTATTTTCTGTCCATTAACCAATCCTCTACCCACGCTAATAATTTCCCCAGCCCCATGAGCCCTTCTCTTGCGTAACAACTTTTTAATGTGGCAACTTATCAAATGCCTAAAAACAGATTCTTTCTGGTACCAGGATTACTTTGCCCTCAGTCAATGGTAATGTTTTCAGCATTGTGGTAAATTGTAGACTGGAGCTTTCTATGATCAAACATAACTGCATTGGAGAATGGAAGTGGACCTATTCATGTGTAATTTATTTAGCAGAGTAAGGATTAACGCAAGTACCATGATTCAGTGGTGAACATAAGAACATAAGAACATAAGAAATAGGAGCAGGCCATCTGGCCCCTCAAGCCTGCTCTGCCATTTAATAAGGTCATGGCTGATCTGATCATGGACTCAGCTCCACTTCCCTGCCCGTTCCCCATAACCTTTTATTCCCTTATCGCTCAAAAATCTTGTCTATCTCCGCCTTAAATATATTCAATGACCCAGTTTCCACAGCTCTCTTGACCTAACTTATTACTAACTTTAAGCAACTGGCTGCTAAAACAAAATTACAGCGTAATGGGCTATAAGTATATGGATGTATGTTTTTTTTTATTTAAACATTACTGTACAGTTCATGGAGTTTGAGAGTTGTTTGCTTTGTATTTTCTCTAGAGTGCGTCAGTTTATAGAAATGGTAAATGGGACAGATAGTGAAGTGCGGTGTCTAGGAGGTCGAAGTCCGAAGTCTCAAGACAGCTACCCAGGTAGCCCTAGAACCTTCAACAGTCCCAGCATGAGTCCTAGCCATGGGACCAATATCCACATTCTAGCAGTATGCAAAGGAAATGGTGCACACAGTCACTTTACAGGTAAATGGCTTAGATAGAATCTTCAAGCAATTTTAACTTTTTCTGCAGCATTCACTATTGCAAGAACAAATTGCATAATGTTTCCTTGATAAAGACTGGAGTGTACACCACGCTTGTTTTGCTGAATCCACTGTTATGCTTAATTACAAAGACGATGTGAAATTAATGACAATTTCATTATGTTTATCTCTCTCTCAGCATTGTCTTTGGTTCTCTCTGAATAAGGCCACATAAGATTCTGGTCATTTGTGGCTTCACTCCACATGCATATTTAGCCCAGGCACCATAGTAAATGGGAGAAACTGTAGCCCAGACCAACGTTCCTGCTAAACAGCTCGGCCACACAGCGGTCTGGAGTTCCTGCGCAGGCCGCTCTCCGGCATCTACAGGGAAGAAACCGCATGTGGGCCGCACACTTTATAAAAAAAAATAATAATAGGGGGAACATTGGCCCAGACTCGTACAAATGGAACTTCTTGACTGTTCTGTGATACTGTAAATGACTCCTGCTTGTCGGATATAGTCCCTTTCTTCCTTCTGCAACACTTTGTTCAAGGGCATTCTACCTCTGTAAAGCTTCAAACTAGCTTTTAGCCATTTATTTTCCTTGCAGTTGAAAGACTATAAATATTGGACGTAGCTCATGTTTCCAACAAATAAACTTCAAATGGTGCTTTGCAGAATATTTTGTTGAAGTCTGAAGCAAGTGGGTCATTGTCATTCTTGTTCAGAACTGCAGCAGGAAACATTTAATTGCATGTTGTACAGAGCCAGATGCATCAGCACTCTTGGTCTTAAAGGAAACTTGAAGGGTAACCGGCTTAGAGGCCAAGTACTCAAACTGTCTGAATAAAACACTTCTGAGTCTCCAGAACGGTGTCTCCAAATAGTCCAAAGAAAGTGGACTACCATAATTTGTACAACCCACACTTGGGAAGTTGCAGATGACAGTGATAATTCATACCATTCTGTCGCAATTTATGAAAAATGTTTGAACATCAGACCAGCTTATAGAGTCTAGCTGCACCTAACTTACGCTATTCATATTACAATAATTGTACTGGTAGAATTGGTTTGAGTTAGGAGAGTTGGTGAGTTTCATGCCCTGGTGGAAAACCCTTCCTTGTTGAACATAACTAAGTGTGCTGTTATCACTTCATTGTTCGTTTCACCTAAAATGCTGTAGAGTTTCTTCTGGCTAGGAGTTCACCATCTTTTTTTGAACTATCCTGTCAATTGCTTGTTTCCATTAGGGTCTCATTTTCAAACACAGAATAGCAATGTGGATAGTGAAATGTATTGAGTTCTGCTTGCTATAGAGAAATGCTTCAGGGCAATTTGAGTTTGCTGAACTAGCTCCAAAGCTGTTCAGGTGCAAAGAAGTGCATAAAATGGCAAAACTTCATAAAAGTAGCAGTAGTATAAGGGAACTATTAATGCTTCTACTTAATGTACTGAAACTAAATCAAGGAACTAAATGCAAACTTTGCCATTTCATCCTATTCTTGTCTGCTCTGATCATGATTCTGAACACTTGATAGGCACTTTGAGTTCAAAATGCATCTTCTGGAGCAGCTGTTTTAAAAAAATATTTTTTCTATGAAGATGAAGCACATTTGGAACAATTCCCATTTTGCACCCTGTGTCTGGCACATCCAAGTCATCCAGATTTTAGAAAGTTCTCTACTCCAAAAATATTTCTGCTCATTAACCTTAGATGAGCATTCCCTACTGAAGTAGCAATCCTGGAACCTCTAATTAAAATTGTCAATAGGCATTGCTGACCATTGCCCAGTAGAGCTACGTTGAGACTGCCCAAACTCATTTCATATAGCACCCTTGACATCTGCAGACAGCAATCCTATGACTATGTAGCGAGCACATGAAGCAGGATTATTTGCATACAAGGTGCCAAAACACAAATTGGAATTTTACACTCATCATATGTATACCACAGCTAGCCCCTGGTTATATGGTACACCTCTTGGTACTGATTCATGCACTATACTGCATGAATCAAAAACAAACGTACGGTTTTCCATAACTTGATCTGCATCTGCCAAAAGCTATTAAATAATGTGCAAATGCAATTGTCCATTCATGGGGATCATTAAAAACAGTTTTGCTGATTTTGTTCACTGATTCGCAAATTTTCATGGGGTGGTGAAGCAGTTTTTTTTTTTAAAAAATCAATAAAAATCAGTATTTAAAAAAAAGAATTTCTTCCCAAGTTTGACCCCCCCCCTCCCCCACCTTAAAATTACCTATTGTTTTCTTAACCAAAATCAGAGATATATGCATGTCATGCAGTTCATTGGATGTTGACATCACAGATGCACGCATGCCCCTGGACACCATTTTTATTAGAAAACAAAACTAAGTTTATGCAATTAGAATTTTTTTAAAGGATCTGGATCATCTTTAGGTGCTGCTGTATAGACTCTTTTTTTTATATTACAGCAAAGCCAGTCTTTTATTATTTTGTACGGCGCGAGGGCAACAGTGCACTGACAGTTACCATACAGATATTCTCCCGAAGATTGAGGTCATCAATGAAAGGTTGACTCGGGTCACATAAGGCATTGTTTATTAAAAACAAGATTGCAACTGTTCCCCTGTGCATGCTCTTCAACATTTTTTATTATCCCACTTTCATAGTGGCAGGTAAGTGGCTGGAACCAGACAATATATATAACATTCTTAGCTTTTACCTTTAATGTAAATTTTAAAATAACTAACCAGGGTTAATTGAGAGTTTTGATTGTGAGCCCTATAAAAATGATGTCTAAGATAAGTGTAAATAATCTTGTGTTGCCATTTAGCTTTACTAAGCCTTTTTTTTAAGTCCCTTGTTTTGAGTTTGGCAATGTTCAAAATAACTTCTTACTAAAATTTCTCCAAATTTAGCAATTTTTTCAGGTATCCCCACTGATTTTTCTCTCTCCTAAACACTAACATCTCCAATAAAAAGACTCTAATTTAACGTTTTCAACAAAAACGGACTTTAATGATCCTTATCCATTTATGATGACTCAGGATGGTTTAGATGAAAATATTAGTCATTCAAACATGATACTGGGACTTACCAAATTTTGGTTGAAACCACAAAATATGCTCTAGATGCTGCATTGCGTTTCCTATATTATGGGCAGCACAGTAAGTGCAAACAATTCAGACAGCCCTGCTAAACACAATGCTATAAGGTTTCAATGACTCAGTGAATGATTTGTTGCTCTCTCCGTGCTGATAAATCATTGGTCTCTCAGTGCAGAGATATCATCTGATCCAATTATATTTAAATTCATCTGATTCCTCCAAAGGTCCACTCAGCTCAGAGGTCCTGGCACTGCCCAGACAATCTCTTTGAAGTAACTTCAGTTCATGGTCAAGTTTAATCCTGCTGGTATCTGTCAGTGTAATTCAGGCTATTTTCAGGAGGTGGGATGGAGGGGAGGTGGTAGTGCCTGGCGATTAAACCTATTTCTCCAAACAACTGGCAGAAACACAGGAGATGTTGGGTGTGCCAGCCTGCAGACTGGATGGTTTATTCTTTTGTGGACCTGAACATCTCTGCATACATTTTATCTGTTTCCCATAATCCCATGAGTAGTGCAAAAGGTATACTAGTTCCCTGCAAAGAATAGTAATGTAGCTCTTGGATACCTTGGCAATAAGTTGAGGCAAGATACCAATGCCTGGCAGGAAATATTTCCTTTCTCAGTTTGGGGGTCAAATATTTCATCCAACCAGAAACATGCTGGTTATTGAAAGATGACTTCAGTGTTTTCTGTCATAGTACTGCACTGAACTACATGAATGAGGAAGTGCTGTGTTGTTGGAGATGCTGTTTTTCAAATGATACGTTAAACTGAGGCGCAGTCAACCTGCTCTAGTGGAAGTAAAATATCCCATGGCACTATTGGAAGAAGAGCAGACAGCTCTCCCAGTATCCTGGCCAACCCTCCCATAAACGACCATAATTTATTCTGCTTGTAGACCTTGCTGTTTTCAAAATGGCTGCCATATTGCCTAATGTTACTGCATTTCCAAAGTAATTCAATGGTTGTAAAGCAATTTGAAATGTCCTGACTACATAATACTTGTGTGTGTGTTATATATATATATATAAATGCAAGTTTGTTCTTTCTCGCAGGGTATCCACTAATAGTGCTTCTAGTGTATTTGCTTCAGTACTCTGCTCAGTCTGTTGTATGCCATATGCTGTATCAAATATTCTGAGTATCTCCCAACATTTGTTCAACAATGGTTTAAAATCAAAGGTTCATGTCTCCTGATGAAAGGTCATCGACCTGAAACGTTAACTTTGTTTCTTTTTCCACAGCCTGACCTGCTGAGTGTTTCCAGCATTTTCTGTTTTTATTTCAGATTTCCAGCATCTTCAGCAGTAGTTTGCTTTTGTTCGTGTTCAATGGGTGACCCACTTTATGTAAACTATTTCAAAATTATGGCTGTTAAGTCCCTCAATAGTTCCCAATTGAAAAATTAAAGACTGCAATTATATAGTGCCTTTCACAACTTCAGGACTTTACAGCCAATGAAAAACTTTGGAAGTGTGGTCACTGTTGTAATGTAGGAAACATGGCTGCCAATTTGTGCACAGCAAGGTCTCACAAAGAGCAGCATGATGATGACCAGTTAATCTGTGTTTAGTTGTTTGCTGAGAGAGAAATATTTGCCAGGACACCAGGGAGACCTTCCCTGCTCTTCTTTGAATGAGGTGCTCTGGGATCTTTAACGCCCACCTGAGATGACAGACTTGGTCTAATGTCTCATCCAGAAAACGGCATCACTGACAGTGCAGCACACTCTCAGTACTGCACTGGAGTGACAGCTGAGATTTTGTGTCACGTCTCTGGCGTGGGACTTGAACCTGCAATCTTTTGACTCTGAGGTGAGAGTGCTACCACTGAGTCACAGCTGACACCCTAGTTGTCAATTAAGACCTTAATTTAATTCTTCACCAGCAAATGTACCTACTGCTTAATGTGTGAGTTTAACAGAAGATTCACTTTTGCTATTGTTCTGGCTTGCAGAATAAATTTATAAACTGCAAGTCCATATTGTAGATATTTGGGAGTCTGCATGGTAGTCTTTGGGATTTGTCTGGAGTTTTAGCTTGTCATTTTGCAGTTTAATTTGGTTCAAGAAATTGTTCCTTTGTTGTAAGTACATAGAGCAGGAAATTGGTTTCCATTATGCAGATGCTCACATAATCCTAAAGTATGTGTCTTGCATAAAACAATTCGGGCAGTCTCGATAGTTTTCCATGGTTAGAGCCTCACATAAACCGATGACTAAGCAGTGGCTAGCCAAATTGATTCTGCACTACTGGGGCCATAGACAGGATATTCAGAATTGTATGTACTCTATCAAAAAAAAATGCCACTTTCAGTTCAGATGCATGCTTTCCATTCAGCCTTTACCCCCCCTGCCCCCAGCTATCCTCGCAAAATCTCCCGGTGAGATGCACATTCTCCTTTTAATCTTCCTGGTGCCAGTTCAAACCATAATTCCTACTTGATGTACTTGTTTTAGGATTGGACTTTGTGCAGCAAGTGGGAATTCTAGTTTTATTGTGAGACAAGGAATTTCCACAGACAAGGAATCCCCACTTGCAACGGTGATGTAGCTGGGATCAACAGTAAGAAGAACATCTGTGAAAAGAACACCGATCTCTTGAGGCAGTAAATCAGCTATGCTACCGTGCGATTGCGCTTCAGTGATTGATTTTTCAACCAAGGGGATAGAAAGTGTATGGATTTACGTACCTTGTATATGCCTGGTTACGCCACTGCTGCCTGCTTGCAAGCAGATTCAATACTATTCCATAGCTGCCTCCTGGCATCTCTCAATTTGGTTCCATTTGATAACATACAAGGTTATCACATGGAGCAAGCCTCACACATTTACATAATATTACTGTCTAGGTTTAACTGCAGTACACGACCAACACCTTTGGCAGATTGGTCTGATGATTATAACTCCTTCCCTTCCTAAATTTGCTTTTTTTGGTATGCTGTTAGTGTGTGGAGGATATGGCTTGAACTGTTGCATACCTTTGAGCATCCACCACATGCTATAATCCTAAATCAGAATTCTAAGATCTGTTTGTATCAGTAACTTGAGATACTTCAAATTAATAGGATAATGGATTTCAACTATTTGTGCTCCCTGAAGCTCCATGGTATGTACCTATGTGGCACACTGACAAAGCTTGGGCATTCCTGCCCTAAACTACCAACAAATTACAGTTTGAATATTTTAAGCTATTTCAATCTATCACATTACAACAGACGAAAATTACATTTTGATTACAAACTCCGACATCAAAATAAATAGGGGAGACGCCAGATGTGATTAAAGAAACTCTCTAATAAGTGGACTTTCACTAAATATCTGACCTTTATACTAAACGAAGGGAGATGGGAAATAAACCTTGTTCCCAAAAGGGCAAGGCTGAGAGCGGAGCGGTAGAAAAGGGCGGTCTGTGAGCGGCACGGGAGAACAATCACAGTGACGTCACAGCACAAGGAGGGACAGCCGGGGTAAATTATGGGTAAATATTTAATGTAATGTACCTATAACTTAAACTAGATCAAGTAATTAGTTAAAAAAAATATAAGCTAAGGTGATTAAATATTTAATTAATTAAAGTTTTTATATAAGGATGACAGTGCATATGGTGTGCTACAGCTGCAGCATGTGGGAGTTTGTGGAGAGCATAGTCATCCCGGACAACTGCATCTGCAGTAAGTGTTTGCATCTCGAAGAACTTCGGCAGAGTTGTTGACCTGCAGTCTGAG
The DNA here is from genome assembly GCF_044704955.1 of Pristiophorus japonicus. Lineage (NCBI taxonomy): Eukaryota > Metazoa > Chordata > Chondrichthyes > Pristiophoridae > Pristiophorus > Pristiophorus japonicus. The sequence goes on from NC_091981.1 coordinate 65,228,393, forward strand.
GTGCAGACATTGTGGGGCATCAGTGAGGGGGAGAATTACCTGAACACTTTGGTCCAGGAGCCAGTCACACCCTTTAGGTTAGGTAGTGGCCCCGGTCTGGTTAGTGGTCAGAGACAGGAGGGTGTGACTGGTAGTCAGGCAGGTAAGGGGACCTTGGGTGCAGTGCTGGAGGAGCCTCAGCCTTTGTCCTTGTCCAGTAGGTATGAGGTTCTTAGAAACATAGAAAATAGGTGCAGGAGTAGGCCATTCGGCCCTTCGAGCCTGCATCACCATTCAATATGATCATGGCTACCCCATTCTTGCTTTCTCTCCATACCCCTTGAAGCTTTTAGCCGCGATGGCCACATCTAACTCCCTTTTGAATATATCTAACGAACTGGCCTCAACAACTTCCTGTGGTAGAGAATTCCACAGGTTCACAATTCTCTGAGTGAAGAAGTTTCTCCTCATCTCGGTCCTAAATGGCTTATCCCTTATCCTCAGACTGTGACCCCTGGCTCTGGACTTCCCCAACATCGGGAACCTTCTTCCTGCATCTAACCTGTCCAATCCTGTCAGAATTTTCTATTTCTATGAAACCCCCTCTCATTCTTCTAAATTCCAGTGAATATAAGCCTAGTCGATCCAGTCTATCTTCATATGTCAGTCCTGCCATCCAGGGAATCAGTCTGGTGACCCTTCGCTGCACTCCCTCAATAGCAAGAATGTCCTTCCTCAGGTTAGGAGACCAAAACTGTACACAATATTCAAGGTGTGGCCTCACCAAGGCCCTGTTCAACTGCAGTAAGACTTCCCTGCTCCTATACTCAAATCCTCTCGCTATGAAGGCCAACATGCCATTTGCCGTCTTCACTGGCTGCTGTACCTGCATACCAACTTTCAATGACTGATGTACCATGACGCCCAGGCCTCGTTGCACCTCCCCTTTTCCTAATCTGTCACCATTCAGATAATATTCTGCCTTCCTGTTTTTGCCACCAAAGTGGATAACCTCACATTTATCTACATTTATTCTGCATCTGCCATGCATTTGCCCACTCACCTAACCTGTCCAAGTCCTCCTCACAGCTCACACTGCTACTCGGCTTAGTGTCATCTGCAAACTTGGAGATATTACATTCAATTCCTTTGTCTAAATCGTTAATGTATATTGTAAATAGCTGGAGTCCCAGCACTGAACCTTGAGGTACCCCACTAATCACTGCTTGCCATTCTGAAAAGGATCTGTTTATTCCTACTCTTTGCTTCCTGTCTGCCAACCAGTTCTCTCTCCACGTCAATACATGTGCTTTAATTTTGCACACTAATTATTTTTTTTGTGTGGGACCTTGTCAAAAGCCTTTTGAAAGTCCAAATACACCACATTCACTGGTTCTCCCTTGTCCACTCTACTAGTTACATCCTCAAAAATTTCTAGAAGATTTGTCCAGCATGATTTCCCTTTCATAAATCCATGCTGACTTGGACCGATCCTGTCACTGCTTTCCAAATGCACTGCTATTACATCTTTAATAATTGATTCAACATTTTCCCCACTACCAATGCCAGGCTAACCGGTCTATAATTCTCTGTTTTCTCTCTCCTTTTTTAAAAAAGTGGGGTTACATTAGCTATCTACTGATCCAGAGTCTATAGAATGTTGGAAAATGACCACCAATGCATCCACTATTTCTAAGGCCACTTCCTTAAGTACTCTGGGATGCAGACTAACAGGCCCTGGGGATTTATCGGCCTTCAATCCCATCAATTCCCTAATACAATTTCCTGACGAATAAGGATTTCCTTCAGTTTCTCTTTCTCGCTAGACCCTCGGTCCCCTAGTATTTCCGGAAGTTATTTGTGTTTTCCTTAGTGAATACAGAACCAAAATATTCAATTGGTCTGCCATTTCTTTGTTCCCCATTATAAATTCACCTGATTCTGACTGCAGGGGACCTACATTTGTCTTCACTAATCTTTTTCTCTTCACATATCTATAGAAGCTTTTGCAGTCAGTTTTTATGTTCCCAGCAAGCTTCCTCTCGTACTCTATTTTCTCCCTCCTAATTAAACCCTTTGTCCTCCCCTGTTGAATTCTAAATTTCTCCCAGTCCTCAGGTTTACTGCTTTTTCTAGCCAATTTATATTCCCCTTCCTTGGATTTAACACTATCCTTAATTTGCCTTGTTAGCCATGGTTGAGCCACCTTCCCCGTTTTATTTTTACGCCAGACAGGGATGTACAATTGTTGAAGTTCATCCATGTGATCTTTAAATGCCTGTCATTGCTTATCCACAGTCAACTCTTTAAGTATTAGCCAGTCTATCCTAGCCAATTCACATCTCATGCCATCGAAGTTGCCTTTCTTTAAGTTCAGGACCCTAGTCTCTGAAGTCCATGTGCCCTGACATTTTTTTTTTGGGCCGCGCGGGCCCATTCAAAATACCACTCATGCACGGTTTATCTATTCAAAAGCTGCCAAATCGGCTGCGCGACATCCCTGGAGCGCTGCACAGTACATGGAAAATTGTTCATGCTGCCTATGTGGATGAGGGCAAAGTCTGGATCCACCAAAGGGTGGATGAGCAAACTGACCATGCCACCCTGATACAGGAGGCCATTCAAATTGGAGGAGTGAAAAGGAATATAATAGTGGTACATGAGAACATAAGCAATAGGAATAGCCAATTTGGCCCCTCGAGCCTGCTCTGCCATTTAATAAGATCATGGCTGATCATGGTAGGGGACAGTATAGTCAGGGGGATAGTACTGTTCTCTGCAGCCGTGACCAGGAGTTCCGAAAGTTGTGTTGCCTGCCCGGTGCCAGGTTAAGGACATCTTGCAGCTGGAGAAGAACTTGGAGAGGGAGGATCCAATTGTCGTAGTCTACATAGGAACCAATAGCATAGGTACAACTAGGTACAAGGTTCTTCTGAGAGTTTGAGGAGCTAGGGTCCAAATTGAAACGCTGAACCTTAGTGTTAGCCCTGATTAAAGGATAAAGACTGTCGAGAGAAAAGATCGTAGCATGGAAAATCAAGATGTAGAATCAGTTTGGGTGGAGCCAAGATACATGGGGCAGAAAATACTGGTGTGAGTAGTTTATAGGCCCCGAACTGTCGGGCACAGTATAAATCAGGAAATTAGAGGTGCATGTAACCAGGATAATGCAGTAGTTATGGGGGGGACATTAATCTTCATATAGACTGGGCAAACCAAATCTACAACAGTAGCATGGAGGATGAATTCATTGAATGCTAGTTTTCTAGATCAGTAATTTAGGAATCAACTAGGGAAAAAGCTATTTTAGATCTAGTATTGATCAATGCGACTGAGTTAATTAATAACCTTGTAGTAAAGGAGCTTCTGGGGAAGAGTCGTCATATGATATAATTTTATATTGAGTTCAAGAGTGATTTAGTTAAGTCCAAAAGTAGGGTCTTGTATCAGAACAAATCAAACTCTGTAGGTAGGTTGGGAAACTAGATTAAAAGATATAACGGTAGATAAGTAATGGCAAACATTTAAAGAAACAATTTATAATTCACAAATATACATTCCCTTAAGGAATAAAAACCCCCATGGGAAAAGGGGTCCAGCCTTAGCTATCAAGTTGAAGATAGTATTAGATTAAAGGAAGAGACTAATGTTGCCATAAAGGTAGCAAGTCTGAGGATTGGAAGGATTTTAGAATTCAGCAAAGGAGGACCAAGAATTGAAGGAGAGAAAATAGAATAAGAGAGTAAACTAGCAAGCGACATGAAAACAGATTGAAAAACTTCTTTAGGTATGTAAAAATGAATAGATTAGCAAAAGTAAACATGGGTCCCATACAAGTGGAGACGGGAGAAATTGTAATAGGGAATAAGGAAATGACAGAGACATTAAACTTGGTATCTTTCACCATGGTAGAAAGCACAAAAAAAATTCCGGATATAGTGGGGAACCAAGGGTTCAGTGAGTATAAGGAACTTAAAGAAATTAGCATGAGTAAAGAAATAATACTGGAGGAATTAATGGGGCTAAAAGCTGATAAATCCCCTGCACATGATAGCCTGGATCCTAGGGTTTTAAAAGAGATTGCTACAGAGATAATGGATGCATTGGTTTTAATCTTCCAGAATTCCCTTGATTTTAGAATGATCAACGCGGATTGAAATGTAACAACGTAACCTCGCTGTGCAAGAAAGGAGGGAGAGAGAAGACAGAATCAAATGGCCAGTTAGCCTGACATTAGTAGTAGGGAAAATGCTAGAGTCGATTACTCGGGGCATGGTAACAGGGTACTTGTAAAATCATATGATTGGGCAGAGTTAACAAGAATTTATGAAAGGGAAATAGTGTTTGACAAATCTGTTAGTTTTTTTTTAAGGTTGTAAGTAGCAGAACAGATAAGGGGGGAATTAGTGGATGTAGTGTATTTGGTTTTCCAAAAAGCATTCAATAAGGTGCCACACAAGAAGTTATTGGGCTCATGGGGTTGGGCGTAATATATTAGCATGGATTGAGGATTGGTTAATGGACAGAAAACATAGACAGAGAGTAGGAATAAATCGGTAATTTTCAGGATGGCAGGCTGTAACTAGTGGGGTATCGCAAGGATCAGTACTTGGGCCTTGGCTGGTTACAATCTATATCAATGACTTGGATTAGGGGACCGAGTGTAATGTACCCAAGTTTGCTGACCATACACAGCCAAGTGGGGAAACTAAGTTGTGAGGTGGACTTAGAGGCTGCAGAGGGATATAGACAGGTTAAGTGAGTGGGCAAGAAAATGGCAGATGTAATATAATGTGGAGAAATGTGAAATTATCCACTGTGGTAGGAAAAATAGAACAGCAGAATATTTTTTAAATGGTGAAAGATTGGGAAATGTTGGTCTTCAGAGGGACCTGGATGTCCTTGTACATGAATCACAGAAAGTTAACGAGCAGGTACAGCAAATAATTAGGAAAGCAAATGGTATGTTAG
>NC_091981.1:65233542-65288847 GCF_044704955.1 Pristiophorus japonicus
CGCCCTCTCTCGTCGCTCGCATATCGCTCTGCGCTCTCTCTCTCTCTCTCTCTCTCTGGGCCGCTCTCTCTCTCTCTCTCTGGGTCTCTCTCTCTCTCTCTCTCTCTCTGGGCCGCTCTCTCTCTCTCTCTCTGGGTCTCTCTCTCTCTCTCTCTCTCTCTCTCTCTCTCTCTCTCTCTCTCTCTCTCTCTCTCTCTCCTCTCTCTCTCTGGGCCGCTCTCTCTCTCTCTGGCTCTCTCTCTCTCTCTCTCTCTCTGGGTCTCTCTCTCTCTCTCTCTCTCTGGGCCGCTCTCTCTCTCTCTCTCTCTCTCGCTCTCTCTGGGCCTCTCTCTCTCTCTCTCTCTCTCTCTCTCTCTCTCTCTCTCTCTCTCTCTCTCTCTCTCTCTCCCCGGCCCCTCTCTCGTCGCTCGCTCGCTCTGCGCTCTCTCTCTCTCTCTCCCTCTCTCTCTGGGCCTCTCTCTCTCTCTCTCTCTCTCTCTCTCTCTCTCTCTCTCTCTCTCTCTCTCTCTTTCTCTCTCTCTCTCTGGGGCCCCCCTCTCTCTCTCTGGGGCCCCCCTCTCTCTCCCCGGGCCCCCCTCTCGTCGCTCGCTCGCTCTGCGCTCTCTCTCTCTCTCTCTCTCTCTCTCTCTCTGGGCCGCTCTCTCTCTCTCTCTCTCTGGGTCTCTCTCTCTCTTTCTCTCTCTCTCTTTCTCTCTCTCTCTCTCTCTGGGTCTCTCTCTCTCTCTCTCTCTCTCTCTCTCTCTCTCTCTCTCTCTCTCTCTCTCTCTGGGCCGCTCTCTCTCTCTCTCTGCGCTCTCTCTCTCTCTCTGGGTCGCTCGCTCTGCGCAATAACCCGAGTGCTTCACATAATTTAAACCTATAACCCTTCAGAGCACACCATTCATCATTAAAAGCACAAGTCCACTGAAGGTCTGAAGTCTGCCATCATTCCAGCGCAACTTTTATTTTCAATTAAAAAAAATAGTGAATGTCAAATATATTTCAAACAACAAAAAGATACAAGATTTCTGTAACTCTGACTGACTGAAAAGTCATTTATTTTCACCACTCTGCCATTTTTAATTTACTGTTGTCCTATTGTAACATCTGAGGGCCTGGGATCCACGATGTGGATTAGTGGTTTATATGACTCCGCTCTGTGGGAGTCTGAGGTAACCTTCCTCTCCGGTGCTGGTAAATCCTGTGATGGATCTGCGACAGACTGCTTACCCTGGGCTTGGAATCTCCACACCCTCAGCCTGCTGACTTTCTTCCACCTGTGAAGGCATTGGAGGGGAGGGAACTGAACAGAGAACCCTCTGATGCTGCTGTCCTGAGGGGAGGCAGAATCCTCAGAGCTGACTCCTGCTCTCCCACCAGTCTTGGGATCGAATATTAATTGTCAAAATCTGCAGGAGAACAGGCCTTACGGAATTACCATTATGCGTTAATCCTTGTGAGAATATCCCGAATATCCTGCAGCCCCCCCCCCCCCAAAATGGTGCTTGGGCAATCTCATTTTCCGGTAGATATTGCTATCTCTCGTCAGTTAATTTCTGAGGCCTTCCAGGTGCTGTGAGCCAATTGCTGGCAGGATTGCAACTTTGCCCTGCCTTGCAATATTCAAATAAGTTGACCCCACAATTTCTGAAAGGCCTGCATCTGGTGAGTTTTGGAAGTCCCACCTTATGTCCAGCTGCAGGTTATGGGACTCCAAATTAACGGACCAGTGTCTCTAAGCTACTGTGCCATTCAGTGCCTTACTTGTGCTTTCTTTAACAAACTGAATCATGTATTTGTCCACTTGGCTTCCACATTAACCATGGTGTCAGATCCAAGCATTCAGAACTAAAGACTTTTTTTTGCAACTCTTAAAGGTATGAGTACCACGGCATTACGTTTAAGATGTACAGAGGCTGTGCCTTTTTACTGGTGCATCTCTCAAATCATTTGATATTGTCTGATTTATAAGTTGTAATTTTGTACATCTTTAGGTAATTGAATAACTTTCTCTTAAAAGCCTTTCTGTGATAATTTCTATTTTTTTCCGCCATTTACATGATATTAAATCTTCTTTGTACCATTCAGGATGCATTTAGTCTACTTGCCTATTCCGATCCATGGAACAGTCCAGTAGGATATCAGCTTGATATAGTGCAAAGAGAACCTGTGTGCTCTGCATTGAATAGTGCTATATTAGGTGAGTACAAGTGGTATATTTACACGTTAATTTTTTTAAGTAGGTGGTCATCATGACTACTAGATCTAAAAATGTATTTTTATAACGAGATATTAACCCTTTTTGTTGCCCATAAAGCGTGATGAAATGGGAGAATGCTGTTTGATCATTAAGCCTACAGACCATTATTGAGTTAACTGTAGATCGACATTACCCTCTGAAAGTTAATTGGGTGGTAAAATCCTGCACCAGTACTGTGATCCTCAAAAGTTAGTGAATGAAATATCAATCCTAGACTTCAATAGCTAACCCAGCCTACTGCCTAACACAGCAACATTTGATCATCTCCATAGGCTCCAATCCCAGTACTCTCTTTCCCCCCCCCCCCCCCCCCCCCATTCCTGTTTGGTCCACATAGACCAGGTATGCTTTATATGGGAACACCATTCGGGACACACCAGGTGAACTCTGTGATGCCCTATCAACGCGAGTGACCCTGGTGCCCTGCTGCACCAGCGTTAGCCGTTAGCTTCCCCACCTTGATTTTTCTTTCCTTCATCTATGCAGTGTCAAGGTTGAGAAAAGATCATTTGGCCGATCGAAGCCCATCTGTCTAGTTCCCATTATAGCATGCAACTCATGAACAACCATAATATTTGTGTTCTACTACTCTCCCAGCACGTTATTCCAAATAGGTTTTTCACTCAGCAATGGAGTTCTTCTTACTATTTGTGATTTTAAATTTGTCCTCGAGTCTGTCTTTTTGGACTAAATCTGAAGTAATACCTTTTCTATCCCCTCCCCCTTCAGCTGCTGTACTTCCAGATTGTACAGCTAGAACTTGTGGCAACAAATTTTAGGAAGTTGAGCAAAATATTAAACGCTCATCCCCAATCCACAGTGTGCAGGAACTGCCTGAATTCTTCGGCATCTCTCGCCATGCACCCCACCCGTCATGATAAAAAAGGCGGAGATTAACACTAAGGGAAAGGAGGAGATGGAAGAGGAGAAACTTTGTCCAGATAACATGAACAGAAAATATATTGTATCCCCACCGTACCCACAGCATCTATTATATGCACACAACCGCCGTCCCTCACCCATATCCATATGAGAAGGCTGGAAGGATTCAGAAACCACCTACAGTAGCATTAAAAAGAAAGAGGGAAGCACATCCCCTAGCCATCTGGGACAACTGACAGCTGCTTGTAGTATTTGCCATGGATGAATTACAAGCTTCGCACAAGTTGAGCATGGGAATGAGACTTGGTCTACCAAATATTAAAGGAGGAATGGAGAGAGCTATGGAAACTGATGTTGCAATCACTGCCTGCAGTAAATTGTGTGACGGCCAACTGCACCCCTCCTTGCTGGATGAGTTCTGGTTAGAACACTGTTGAACCTGTTCTGGTCTTGTCCCAAGATCCAGCTGTTACTGGCATGTCTGGGAAAGCTATAAAAGTTTGACTGATCTTGCAAATATTGCAGGTCAGGTCCTATGACTACTAAGTCTACTCTCAATCATCAGCAATGTTGTGGAAGGTGACGTCGACTGTGCTATCAAATGGCACTTACTCACCAATAACCTGCTCACCGATGCTCAGTTTGGGTTCCACCAGGTCCACTCGGCTCCAGACCTCATTGCAGCCTTGGTCCAAACATGGACAAAAGAGCTGAATTCCAGAGGTGAGGTGAGAGTGACTGCCCTTGACATCAAGGCAGCATTTGACCAAGCGTGGCATCAGGGAGCCCTAGTCAAATTGAAGTCAATGGGAATCAAGGGCAATTAGGGATGGGCAATAAATGCTGGCCTTCTCAGTGACGCCCACATCCTATGAACAACAACAAAAAAAATTGCCTAAAGATTGAATAGGCTGGGGTTGTTTTCTTTGGAACATAAGAGGCTGAAGGGAGAATTAATTGAGACGTATAAAATTATGAGGGGCCTAGATAAAGTGGATAAGAAGGACTTATTTCCCTTAGCACCGAGATCAATAATCAGGGGGCAGAGATTTAAAGTAATTTGTTGAAGGATTAGAGGGGTCCTCGAGTCTCATCAGAGAGCATGCGGAAATCAAGCACAGGCAGCGGAAAGAGCGTATGGCAAACCTGTCCCACCTACTCTTTCCCTCAATGACTATCTGTCCCACCTGTGACAGAGACTGTGGTTCTCATATTGGACTGTTCAGCCACCTAAGAACTCATTTTAAGAGTGGAAGCAAGTCTTCCTCGATTCCGAGGGACTGCCTATGATGATGAGAGGGGAGTTGAGGAGAATATTTTTCACCCAGAGGGGATCTGGAACTCACTGCTTGTAAGGGTGGTAGAGACAGGAACCCTCATAGCATTTAAAAAGTACTTGGATATGCACTTGAAGTGCCGTAACCTACAGGGCTATGGACCAAAAGCTGGAAAGTGGGATTAAGCTGGATAGCTTTATTTCGGCTGGTAGACACGAAGGGTCGAATGGCCTCCTGTGCAGTAAATTTCTGATTCTATGAATTCAACTGTTGGTTGCAAAAAGGTGCCATCCTCCCTCTGACACACAGAAAATCCCCAGCAGATATTAGCAGATCAACATCGAACCTGTGCAGGCCTGTGACTGAAGCTCCACAAATCATAACTTTTTGTGATTGCTATTCTATATTAGCTAGATCCTTTATGACCCAGCCAAACCTCTTGTCAAATTGACCTGTCCCTTTAAAAGAAAATTTATCCTAAAGAATTTATAATTGCGCCAAATTCCCAGTTTTAAGTTTCTTGCACTGAATTCTCCCTTAAGTAATGTGCAGTAGTAATGTTATACAGTGGCTCCGATTATCCGAATGACATTTAAAAATTGTAAGGGGGAAGATTTGTGTAAACATAGCTTTTATTTCTTCTATAAATACATGTTGTACGAGAGCAATGCTCTCCTTTGCAATATAATCCATTAAATTTATCAATATTTAACTAGTTTTTCAGAAAAATTTAATCAGTTTTGCACATCTGTGTCTAAGTGTCAACTTTGACTTATTTGGAAGCACTCTTGCCTTGGAATCAGAACATTCAAGCCCTACTGGATTTGAGCCCTAATCTAGATTGACACTTTAGTGTAGTTTTCAGAAGAGATGTTGCACAAGAACTCAATGGCATTATTTGAAGAAAAGCAGGGAGTTCTGGCTAATGTTCTTCCTTTGCCAAAAGAACATTAAGTGGTCGTTTACCTCCATTGCCGTTTGTGGGATGTTGGCTTCGTCTAAATAGACGGCGCATAGTGCTTGTTTGCAGCTATTTGTTATTTGGAGTGTACACAGTGGGATCTCTGTCAGTATGCATCATATAGCTGTTACACTGAATGTTGTATAATCCCTAAATTGACAATTGTTTGTACTTTCCATTTACATTGCAGTTGCAGCCACATTTACTTATGTTGTTTTTCCTATTTCAGAATCTCACAATCTGCCAAAGCAGCCCCCGCTGGCTCTCGCCATTGGACAGGCTTCAAAGTGTCTGGAGTTGATGGCCCGATTGGGAATCGGCTCATGTGCGTTTGCCACAGTGGAAGAATATTTGCACTAGCTATGCATTTGTACAGCTCATCCCAGAGCTACCTTAACATTAGTGACCATAATTCAGCACCAGGTCTGCTGAAGGGAAACTGACTTTTAATTTCCAATGATCTTTTGGGGACAGATCCTAAATGTCACTCTACTTCTGCTTCCTAGTTTACAGCATGGTCCAGCTGTTTTCTAACTTATATGCACAGTTCATTGACATGTTTTGCATTTTTTTTTATAGCAATGTCTGGAGGAGTTGTAACATTGTAGTATGTATATCTGTTTCAGTGGAACATACTGTGCTTCCTTTTTAATTCCTCAAACATGTCAAAGGTTTTCATCTGAAGTGGGCTGATTGAGGCTCCAGCTGAAATAAGTGGTCCATCATATGGGACAGTGTCATTCATTCATAAATATTTGGAAGAGAAAAACTAATTGGCTAAAAACACAATAAAAAAAATGCTTTAATTTAAGTGAGAATGTGTGAATAAAAGTATTTAGTTACAGATTAAAACCAAAAACCTAGGTTTGTTGTACTTTATTAAAATGTATCTTTTGTGATAAACCAAAATTTAAAATTGCTGTTGTGTGAGTGGATCGCCAATGGTGAGCATGTGTAATACAAAATGGATTAAGACGTTTTCCATCCCTCTACTGATGTACATCAAAAAAAGTTAAATGCTTGAGTAATTTGGTAGATCTTTTAAGTATAGATGGATGGAGGGAGAGAGAAGACTTTTTCCCTCCCAAGAGTATTGTAAATCTTCATTACTCAGGAGCTAAATGGACAGTCTCAATACTTCTGAATGATTGCAGCCTGTTGGTCCCAGTGTTTTTTTGTATCTACCCAGGTTGTTTCTGTGCACATGCTCTCAATCTCCACCTGTTTCCTTCTCCCCCAGAACATTGTTTAAATGCAGAGAAATCCATTCTGCACCTATCATTTTAACCATTGTAAAATAACAGTGTTAAGTACTTGTCAACACATTGTGTGGTAATGACATTATTTATATTAAACCAAATACTTAGTCAAAATCTGCAATGTCTTAATTTAAACTTTGTACACTCTGCATTTTTAAGCAGTGCTTGAGTGAGTACTATACTGCAATAAACAACTGTATGAATCGTAATTAATCAGCTATTAAAGATTTAAATCTATTGAATAGGTAGTGTTTATTTACTAGTCAAACAGCATGGTTTACATCTGAAAATGGAAACTTATTAAAACTGTGCACTGTGATGGGGCCGTATACTGCCTTATCCTCCAGCACCTGGCTGAAAGCTTCATCCTGTGCATAATGCATGCAATACAATACTGCAATACATGACTCGTACCCTCTTGACAGCACCGTAACTTTTACATTTGAAGTTGGGTGCTGACATGATTTGGCTCAGCACTCATTTCCCTCCCCCCCCAACCACATCACTGCTTATTGAAATGTATAGTCTCTGCAGTGCATATATTTTACATAAATGCACAATATTGTTCGAGTATTTTAAACATACTCCATGTTTATTTTGCTATCTTTTCCAGCCATGTCACGTAAGCCTCACAGGCGAGGCTGATTGGATAACTTAAGATGCCTGTTGTGGCACTTGAACCATTTGTCCATGGGGGACATATTTGTTCTTATTTCCCTTTTTAATCTAAGAAAAAACAGTTGAAGTTGCTTTTGTCATTTGTGGTGGCAATCAGAACTATTTATTTTATTTCCACTGACTTCTTGTGTATTCCAGTTGTAATGTTGCCAATATTTATTTCAGTAAACAGCACCAAAGGTCATTTGTCTCAGTACTGTTTGTGGGACCTTACAGTGCATAAATTGGCTGCTGCATTTCCCGACAACAGTGACTACACTTCAAAATACTTAGCTGTGAAACGCTTTGGGACATCCAGAGATTGTGAAAAGTGGCATACAAGATCAAGTTCATTTGTAATGTGCATATTAATTCATGATACTGCATTGAAAACTATAATATGATTCTATCTTACTAACCCTTTAAGAAATTGTGGTAATTAACATTGTAAATTTCTTCAAGGATAGATTGTTCCAGTAATGCAACTGATAGCAGAATATCTGCAATAATAAATGATTGCAGGGCTCTTTTACTAGATATAAAATGGTATGATTTCCAAAATATAATTTTGTAGGTTCATTTTTTTGGGGGGGGGGTGCTTTAATGAAAGTACTGCACACTTACCAGTTAAATAGTAATTAGGAAATTGAGTTTTCAGTACCTCTACCCAAATTTGTACCTTCTGAGCAGATGGTGCAGACTGGCAAGTAACGTTTATACAAGTTCCTATTATTATCATTCCAGCATTGACAATCCATGTATTAAAGGTACTGGGACATGGGATACCTAAAAATGGTTTCAGGCCCTGGGTAGTACAGCTTCTGTGGTGGAGAGGACACATTAGTTAATTTTAGCGGTAACATTGTTAATGTAACTTGGCCTCTGCAAGACACAGAAGTGAAGGACCTGTGATTTTTCACTTCCCCTGCTGGGAGGTATTTGCCCTCTGCTTGGCAACCTATGTGCAGCTGACATTAAAAGCTGGATGGGGAAATCAAACCTACCTCTCCCATACAGTATTTCAATATTTTCCACAGTCTCAATACTTTTGAGTATCAGTATTCTGCACTGTAATTTGAATCCTAGTTCATAGAATGGAGCAGACCAAAGTAATTGAGAATTGTCAATCCCATTGGTTCACTATTGGAGCAGTGGCATTTCTTTCTGCTCACTAAGTCGTGGTTTATATTTTCTCAACATTCATTCGCTGCATCTTTCAATTTCTCTAGTGGATTTGGATACTTTGTAAAGTATAAACTGTACTTTCAAGATGGTCAGGCAGTATTTGTGGAGAGAAAAAAAACTTAACGTTTCAGGTCGATGATCCTTCATTCTCTCCTCATGCTGCATTTTCTGTTTTTCAGATTTTCAGCATCTGCAGTATTTTGCTTTTGTATTAGCAAAGGTATAGATTGGTACATTAATTCCTGGTATTCTGTGCCAGCTAATGTACAGAGGCAGTCAAGTACCCATGCCACTGCTACATGATTTGATATTCAGCTAATCCAGTCAGTTCCTGAATCTTGGCGGTTATTCATAGATGTTTCTTCTGTTGATTCAAGATTAGAACGATAATATTTACTCTCTATAGAGAAGCTAATTTCACTCCAGACTGAGGAGGATTTTCTGTGCTCCACCATTGGCAGCAAAGGCCGTAACCTCTGGAATTCTCTCCCTAAACCTCGTTCCTCCTTTAAGACACTCCTTAAAACCTCATCTGCCCTAATATCTTGTGTGGCTTGGTGCCAAATTTTGTTTGATAACACTCCTGTGAAGCACCTTGGGTTGTTTTACTACATTAAAGGCACTATATAAATGCAAGTTGTTATAATGTGTTTGCAGCTGCCTCCTTTATAGCTCAAGGAGAGTATAAATTACCTGCCCAGTATTATATCAGACACTTTAAAGTGACTGTCCATGTAGTGTCTCCCTGGTGACTTAATTAAATGATGAAAGACCTCACTAGGTAAGCAATATTTTTTGCAATACATTGGTTGACTTCTCTATGATATTACTGAAGAGGGTGATATTTTATCTGATTTAAGTAACTAGTAACATTAAGGCCCTTGACTAAAATCTCAATGAATGTCAGGAACCTTCACAATCATGTTAATGGAATGTAGTGACCAAGGACACAAAAAAATCTTCTGATACACATTTGCGCATGCAAATTTTGTTGTAATGGGCAGCTGTCTTTTCTGAGACCCACCTAAAAGGATCTCAAATATAAGTTTGCATGAGGCAAGCACAATTGTATTAGGTAAAACCACAAGGAATGTCATCGACAATGCTGCCTGGGAGTGTAGTGGCATGTTACACAGGCACACAGCAGCATGAAACTGGATGCAGACACTTGAGAAGTCCACCACATTATCCTAGTGCATGCTCCAATAGATGCACATTTTTGTACGATTCACTATAAGGGCACCAGCTTATCCTAATCTGACACTACGATGTACATGCAAGGTGAGCTGCATCTGCTTCAGAAGAATTAAAGGCCTATTTTAGTTTTTTTTTAAAACATTTACGAATAACCGATCTCTTGGTGAAATGCTCTGTGTAGCTCAGCTACATTCCTGTTCAAAAGGGTGCTTGCTAAGCCAATGATTTAAATTTGATCTGACACTAGTCTTGGAAAGCTTAATGACATCAATAAAGTGGGTAAAGTGACAGTGACCTACAAGTAGCTCAGCCTCCCGCCATTGAAATTTCAAGCTAACAGAATTACACCCATCAACTGGTCAGAATTATTTTCCTCTCAATACAACAGAGTGACAAATCAACACATGCAGACAATCCTAACCAGACTGGAATCCATAAGAACATAACAGGAGTAGGCCATACGGCCCCTCAAGCCTGCTCTGCCATTCAATAAGATCATGGCTGATCCGATCATAGACTCAGCTCCACTTACTTCCCCGCTCGCTCCCCATAACTCCTTATCGTTTAAGAAACTCTATTTCTGTCTTAAATTTATTCAATGTCCCAGCTTTCACAGCTCTCTGAGGCAGCAAATTCCACAGATTTACAATCCTCAGAAGAAATTTCTCAGGTTTTAAATGGGCAGTCCCTTATTCTAAGATCATGTCCTCTAGTTCTAGTCTCCCCCATCAGTAGAAACATCCTCTCTGCCTCCACCTTGTCAAGCCCCCTCATAATATATGTTTCGATAAGATCACCTCTCATTCTTCTGAATTCCAATGAGTAGAGGCCCAACCTACTCGACCTTTCCTCATAAGTCAACCCCCTCATCCCCGGAATCAACCTAGTGAACCTTCTCTGAACTGCTTCCAAATATGGAAACAAAAACTGCACGCAGTATTTCAGGTGTGGCCTCACCAATACCCTGTACAACTGTAGCAAGACTTCCCTGCTTTTATACTCCATCCCCTTTGCAATAAAGGGCAAGATACCATTGGCCTTCCTGATCACTTGCTGTACTTGCATACTATCCTTTTGTGTTTCATGCACAAGTACCCCCAGGTCCTGCTGTACTGCAGTACTTTGCAAACTTTCACCATTTAAATAATAACTTGCTCTTTGATTTTTTTTTTCTGCCAAAGTGCATGACCTCACACTTTGATACTATACTCCACCAAATTTTTGCCCACTCACTGAGTCTATGTCCTTTTGCAGATTTTTTGTGTCCTCCTCACACATTGCTTTTCCTTCCATCTTCAGCCCAGCTGAATAATGAACTCGTCTCAGTTTATCTGGCACCATATCAAATGCCTTCTGGAAATCCAAATGCACCACATCCACTGGTTCCCTCTTATCCACCCTGCTCATTAACATAGAAAATAGGTGCAGTAGGCCATTTGGCCCTTCGAGCCTGCACCACCATTCAATATGATCATAGCTGATCATGCAACTTCAGTACCCCATTCCCGTTGTCTCTCCATACCCCTTGATCCCTTTAGGTGTAAGGGCCACATCTAACTCCCTTTTGAATATATCTAACGAACTGGCCTCAACTTTCTATGGTAGAGAATGTCATAGGTTCACCATTCACTGAGTGAAGAAGTTTCTCCTCATCTCGGTCCTAAATGGCTTACCCCTTATCCTTAGACTGTGACCCCTGGTTCTGGACTTGCCCAACATTGGGAACATTCTTCCTGCATCTAACCTGTCCAATCCCGTCAGAATTTTCTATGTTTCTATGAGGTCCCCTCTCATTCTTCTAAATTCCAGTGAATATAAGCCTATTCGATCCAGTCTTTCTTCATAGGTTAGTCCTGTCATCTCAGGAATCAGTCTGGTGAACCTCAAAGAACTCCAGCAAATTTTTCAAACATAATTTTCCTTTCATAAAACCATGCTGACTCCACTTGATTGTATTATGCTTTTCCAAATGTCCTGTTACTGCTTCCTTAATAATGGACTCCAGCATTTTCCCAACAATAGATGTTGGGCTATAGGTTCCTGCTTTCTGTCTGCTCCTTTTTTTAAAATAGTGGCATTACATTTGCGGTTTTCCAATCCACTGGATCCCTCCAGAATCCAGGGAATTTTGGTAGATTGCATCCACTATCTCTGCAGCCATTTCTTTTAAGATCCGAGGATGCAGGCCAGCAGGTCCAGGGGACTTATCCACCTTTAGTCCCATTATTTCATCGAGTACTTTTTCTTTAGTGATAGTGATGTTTCAAGTTCCCCCCTCCCTATAGCCCCTTGATAATATTGGGATGTTTTTAGTGTCTTCTATCATCCTTACAACAATCTGACAGCTTCATGGTCATTCTTTTTGTTCAGAAAAAACGGAATTCAAATTCTCAAACTGTCATGGTGGGATTTGAACTCAGTTCTCTGGATTAGTAGTTCATTAGTAGTAACATAACCACTACACTACTGTACCCTACAAGAATAGGATGTCATATCCAATTCACAGAAATGGACAGCACGAGATTCCCAAAACAGGAATAAGCCTAGGAAATGATATGCAATAAAAGTAGAATTTGACCAATTAGCCACCATAAACTAGTGACAGAATACAAGTTCCAAAACACACATTATATCCTGGAATCCAATGCCAAGAACATAACCGAGTGTATTTATTTATGTCAAAAATGTGGCCCTGATATTAGCCCATGGATTTTCATAAATTCTGTTCACTAAAAAATGAAATATAAGTTATAAAGAATCAGGTGGTTAAAAAAAAGTTTATTGTTGCACTGTATTTGCATAGACTTCCTGCAACAACCCATTGATTTTTAACTTGGGTTCAAAGTGTTTATGCTTTCAATATTTTCTTCAAATTAACTGTCGACAAAAAAAACAGGGCTAGTATAGAGCATGTAAAGTCATCTCAATTAGATATTTTATTGAGATAACAAATTGTATATAATATTAGAACAGTTTCAAGTCACCTTCGTCCTTTGTACAGAAACAAATCTGGACAGCTGTCCTGAGTGTAAGAACCACAGACATCACCATGCAAACCAATGGACTACTAACTGCACACTATTACAGCACAAATGGCAGAGCTTCCTCTTGAAGGTCAGCAATGGTGAACTGAGGTCATTAATGCAGAGTTCATTTCCAGCACAAAAAAAAACCCATTTCATCTTCTATTTAAGAGCCCCATGTAGACTTCCGTTTTCTCAGTCGCTCCATTCTCTCATCTTCCAATTGCACTATGTTTCTGAATCCATAACTTTCGAAACTTTCCAGCCTTTTGTTTTCGTTGTGCACCTAAAAGAAATGGTTCACATATCAACAATATGAAAATATAAAAACTATGCAAGAACACAAGAGCCCAGAATTTGCAATGAGAATAATGGGTGAGGCTATCAGCGCTCACTGTTACAAATGGAGGAAATCTTGACAGCAACTTCTGGAGTACGTACATGTTCAGTTAAATGTGGAAATCCAGAAGTTGCTGTCAGAGATACCCCGCACCTAATAAGAAAATGAGAGGCTAGACTTTCCACTTCACATCGCCCAAAACAGCCTCTCATCACCCATTTTGACAAAAAAGTGGAAATTCAGGCTGGATCATCGCCGAAAAATTATCTCCTGACTTTCGGCACTGATCGCGAGGTGATTGCACTCTAGGGGCCCAAGTTTCCACAGGATAAAAAATGGGCGCCCCTCCGAGCTGGGCGCCCGTTTTTCGCGCCTAAAACGGCGCCAGAAAAAAAACGCGCTATTCTCGAGCGCTTTGCAGCTCCTTGTCTGTTTGGCGCAGCGCCCAGGGGGGGCGGGGCCTACACTCGCGCCGATTTTGTAAGTGGGAGGGGGCGGGTACTATTTAAATTAGTTTTTTTCTTGCCGGCAACGCTGCGCGTGCGCGTTGGAGCATTCGCGCATGCTCAGTGTGAAAAAAACATTGGCACTCGGCCATTTTTGTAGTTCTTTGTAGCCGTTTAAATTTTGAACATTTTTTAATAAAAGCACATTGCCATCAGCACTGAGGCTACCCTTCTCACTGTCTCCTTCCCCTCCCTCCCCTCCACGGCAACAAACGGCAGTTTCCTTCCCCACCCCCCACGGGAACGAACGATGGCTGAAGCACTTTCACACAGGTAGGAAGATGGTTTATTTAATCTTTTCTTTGCTTATAAATGTTTATTCGGGTTGGATTTATTTGTATAATATTTGTAGAAGTATAAATAAAGATTGTAGAATTTAATGACTTCCCTCCCCCCCCTCCACCTTGTTCTGGACGCCTAATTTGTAACCTGCGCCTGATTTTTTAATGTGTAGAACAGGTTTTTTCAGTTCTACAAAAATCTTCACTTGCTCCATTCTACTTTAGTTTGGAGTACGTTTTCACTGTGGAAACTTTGAAATCAGGCGTCAGTGGCCGGACACGCCCCCTTTTGAAGAAAAAATTCTGTTCCAAAGTAGAACTGTTCTACCTCACTAGAACGGCAGAAAAAAAAATGTAGAGAATTGCGATTTCTAAGATAGTCCGTTCTCCACCAGTTGCTCCTAAAAATCAGGCGCAAATCATGTGGAAACTTGTGCCCTAGGTGTGGCCTCAACAATACCCTGTATAGTTGTAGCAGGACTTCCCTGCTTTATACTCCATCCCCCTTGCAATAAAGGCCAACATTCCATTTGTCTTCCTGATCACTTGCTGTACCTGCATACTAACTTTTTGTGTTTCATGCACAATGACCCCCAGGTCTCTTTGTCCTGCAGCACTTTGCAATTTTTCTCCATTTAAATTATAATTGGCAGAAACAATAGAAAAGCAAAAGTGGATAACCTCACAGGGTGCGCTGTTGCAGTCCTTGCCGATAGTCTTGGCTTTGAAATGATTGCAATGGTGTGAACTTGCCCACTAGTTCCGCACTGAAAACAGCTGAAAAAGGGTTGGTGCTGAACAAACTCTCGGGCCATGAAAATTAATTTTACAAGTATGGCTTCTCATTCCCTCAGAAGAAAACTAGTATTGGAGATTTTTTTGAATTAAATAATTTTTTAAAATTAGCAAAATGTCTGTAGCTGTCAGCAAGATTCCTTCGCCGCTGGGAATAAAATCTAGGCCAAGATTTCAAAGTGCAGAACTAGGCAAAGCACACTAAATCATACATGCCAACTATGCACAATACAATACAAATCTGACAATATTAATATATTTAGAGAGGTCTTCATTTACAGTTGCTAAGAATTCATTTTTACTACAAGAATTGATATTAACAAAGGCAAGTAACTACATGTTCTAGTTTTGGTAATTCCTTTTCCAACGATAATTAATGTTAAGTCAAAATCTACTTACCCCATGATTTGTTGACAAACTGCATCGCGGCTTTTTTATTTTTAGCTTTCTTGTTTGCAAGTGAGAAGTATTCATTGACTGTAGTTTAAAAAAAAAACACCAGAAGTATAGTGAAGAGAGACGAGAGAAGAACGAAAAAAGGGTATCCTGGAATTGAATACAAAGATAAAATTACCACTGCCTCTACTGCTGCCTGGGCCATAGAGTCGAGTATTAATGAAATCTCTGGCATTTTCTATCTGCTGGTTTGTTTGCCCTTGATCCTTTAATCGAATGGCCATGTAACTCTCCTTCCATCTGTAAGAAAATAACAGTGTGTTAACGAGGTGAAAAATACAGAGCAACCCTTCATTAAAAGATTTTCACTTAATTTTTTTTTAAAGTTATTAAAGTGACAAGTTTACATGGTGCAAGAGCAAAATATTGCAGATGTGAAAGTCTGAAATAATAACAGAAAATGCTGGAAATACTTAGGTCAGACAACATCTGTGGGGAGAGAAAGAGTTAACGTTTCAGGTCGATGACCTTTCGTCAGAACTGGAAATATGACGTTCCATTTCCCGCAATTCTGCTCTCACCTCTTCCCCTCCCTTCCAGAATGATAGGGTTTCCATTGCCCTCACCTGTCTACACATTCAACGGATCATCCTCCGCCATTTCTGACACTTCCAGCGTGATTCCAAACACATCTTCCCTTCCACTCCCCTTTCAGCATTCTGCAGGGACTGCTCCCTCCGCGACACCCTGGTTCACTCCTCAAACATCTCCAACACCCCCTCCCCTTCCCACAGTACCTTCCCATGCAAGCACAGTAGATTCAACACCTGTCCTTTTACCTCCTTCCTTCCCACTGTCCAGGGCCCCCAAAACTCCTTCCAGATGAAACAGCGATTTACTTGTACATCTTGAAATTTAGTATATCGTATTCACTGCTCATGATGCAGTTATTGGGGAGACCAAATGCAGTTATTGGGTGACCGCTTTGCGGAACACCTCCGTTCAGTCAGTAAGCGTGACCCTGAGCTTCCAATTGACTATCAATTTAATTCATCATTCCTCTCCCACTCTGTCCTCGGCCTCTTACATGTTCCAACAAAGCTCAATGTAAGAGGCCGAGATAGGTATGTAAAGAGAAAAAGGTTGGTGAAGACAAACGTAGGTCCCCTGCAGTCAGAATCAGGGGAAGTCATAACGGGGAACAAAGAAATGGCAGACCAATTGAACAAGTACTTTGGTTCGGTATTCACTAAGGAGGATACAAACAACCTTCCGGATATAAAAGGGGTCAGAGGGTCTGGTAAGGAGGGGGAACTGAGGAAAATCTTTATTAGTCGGGAAATTGTGTTGGGGAAATTGATGGGATTGAAGGCCGATAAATCCCCAGGGCCTGATGGACTGCATCCTAGAGTACTTAAGGAGGTGGCCTTGGAAATAGCGGATGCATTGACAGTCATTTTCCAACATTCCATTGACTCTGGATCAGTTCCTATGGAGTGGAGGGTAGCCAATGTAACCCCACTTTTTAAAAAAGGAGGGAGAGAGAAAACAGGGAATTATAGACCGGTCAGCCTGACCTCAGTAGTGGGTAAAATGATGGAATCAATTATTAAGGATGTCATAGCAGTGCATCTGGAAAATGGTGACATGATAGATCCAAGTCAGCATGGATTTGTGAAAGGGAAATCATGCTTGACAAATCTTCTGGAATTTTTTGAGGATGTTTCCAGTAAAGTGGACAAAGGAGAACCAGTTGATGTAGTATATTTGGACTTTCAGAAGGCTTTCGACAAGGTCCCACACAAGAGATTAATGTGCAAAGTTAAAGCACATGGGATTGGGGGTAGTGTGCTGACGTGGATTGAGAACTGGTTGTCAGACAGGAAGCAAAGAGTAGGAGTAAACGGGTACTTTTCAGAATGGCAGGCAGTGACTAGTGGAGTGCCGCAAGGTTCTGTGCTGGGGCCCCAGCTGTTTACATTGTACATTAATGATTTAGACGAGGGGATTAAATGCAGTATCTCCAAATTTGCGGATGATACTAAGTTGGGTGGCAGTGTGAGCTGCGAGGAGGATGCTATTAGGCTGCAGAGTGACTTGGATAGGTTAGGTGAGTGGGCAAATGCATGGCAGATGAAGTATAATGTGGATAAATGTGAGGTTATCCACTTTGGTGGTAAAAACAGAGAGACAGACTATTATCTGAATGGTGACAGATTAGGAAAAGGGAAGGTGCAACGAGACCTGGGTGTCATGGTACATCAGTCATTGAAGGTTAGCATGCAGGTGCAGCAGGCGGTTAAGAAAGCAAATGGCATGTTGGCCTTCATAGCGAGGGGATTTGAATACAGGGGCAGGGAGGTGTTGCTACAGTTGTACAGGGCCTTGGTGAGGCCACACCTGGAGTATTGTGTACAGTTTTGGTCTCCTAACTTGAGGAAGGACATTCTTGCTATTGAGGGAGTGCAGCGAAGGTTCACCAGACTGATTCCCGGGATGGCGGGACTGACCTATCAAGAAAGATTGGATCAACTGGGCTTGTATTCACTGGAGTTCAGAAGAATGAGAGGGGACCTCATAGAAACGTTTAAAATTCTGACGGGTTTAGACAGGTTAGATGCAGAAAGAATGTTCCCAATGTTGGGGAAGTCCAGAACCAGGGGTCACAGTCTGAGGATAAGGGGTAAGCCATTTAGGACCGAGATGAGGAGAAACTTCTTCACCCAGAGAGTGGTGAACCTGTGGAATTCTCTACCACAGAAAGTAGTTGAGGCCAATTCACTAAATATATTCAAAAGGGAGTTAGATGACGTCCTTACTACTCGGGGAATCAAAGGTTATGGCGAGAAAGCAGGAAGGGGGTATTGAAGTTTCATGTTCAGCCATGAACTCATTGAATGGCGGTGCAGGCTAGAAGGGCTGAATGGCCTGCTCCTGCACCTATTTTCTATGTTTCTATGTTTCTATGTAAGCTTGAAGAACAGCAACTCATCTTTCGATGAGGTACTTTACAGCCTTCTGGACTCAACATCGAGTTCAACAATTTAATTTTATTAGTTCCTCGATGTGGATGTCACTGGCAAGTCCAGCATTTATCGCCCATCCACAATTGCCCTCGAGAAGATTGTGGTGAACAGCTGCCTTGAACCGTTGCAGTCCGTGTGGTGAAGGACAGTGTTTTTGAGGAGGGAGTTCCAAGATTTTGATCCAGTGACGATGAAGGAATGGCAATACATTTCCAAGTCAGGATGGGGGGGGGAGGGAGAACTTGCAAATGGTGGTGTATCACCACCATGCGCCTGCTTCCCTTGTCCTTCTAGGTGTAGAGGTCGTGGGTTTGGGAGGTGCTGTCAAAAAAGCCTTGGTGAGTTGTTGCAGTACATCTTGTAGATGGTACACATTGCATACACGGTATGCCAGTGATGGAGGGAGTGAATGTTTAAGGTGGTGAATGGGGTGCCAATCAAGCAGGCTGCTTTGTCCTGGATGGTGTCAAGTTTCTTGAGTGTTGTTGGAGCTGTACTTATCCAGCAAGTGGAGAGTATTGCATCAGAATTCTGACTTGTGCTTTGTAGATGGTAGAAAGGTTTTGGGGCGTTAGGAGGTGAGACACTCACTGCAGAATACCCAGCCTCTGACCCGCGCTTGTTGCCACAGTATGTGTGTGGCTGGCCCAGTTAAGTTTCTGGTCAATGGTGGCCCCTAAAATGTTGATGGTGGGAGATTCGGTGATGGCAATGTCGTTGAATGTCATGGGGATTAAACTCTCGGTTGTTGGAGGTAGTCATTGCCTGGCGCGAATGTTACTCGTCACTTATTAGCCCAAGCCTGAATATTGTCCCCGTCTTGCTGCATGCGGGCACAGATGGCTTCATTTACTATAGGGAAGGTCATTGATGAAGCACCAGACGATGGTTGTGTCAAGGACACTGCCCTGAGGAACCCCTGCAGCAATGTTCTGGGGCTGAGATGATTGACCTCCAACCACCATAATCATCGTCCTTTGTGCTAGGTATGACTCAAGCCAGTGAATAATTTTCCCCAATTCTCATTGACATCAATTTTACTTGGGCTGCCTGATGCCACCCTTGGTGCTGCCTTGATGAATGCTGCCTTGATGTCAAGAACAGTCACACTCATCTCATCTCTGGAAGTAAGCATTTTTGTCCCTGTTTGGACCAAGGCTGTAATGAGGTCTGGAGCTGCGTGGTCCTGGCGGAACCCAAATTGAGGATCGGTGAGCAGATTATTGGTAAGTGTCGCTTGGTAGCACTGTCAATGACGCCTTCCATCGCTTTGCTGATGATTGAGAATAGACTGATGGGGCGATAATTGGCCAGATTAGATTAGTCCTGCTTTTTGTGGACATGACAAACCAGGGCAGTTTTCCACATTATTGGGTAGATGCCAGTGTTGTAGCTGTACTGGAACAGCTTGGCTAGAGCCATGGCTAGCTCTGGAGCACAAGTCTTCAGTGTGACAGCCGAGACGTTGTCGGGGCCCTTAGCCTTCGCTGTATCCAGTGCGCTCAGCCATTTCTTGATATTACGTGGAGTGAATCGAATTGGCTGAAGACTGATTTCTGTGATGGTGGGGACCTCAGGAGGAGGCTGATATGGATCATCCACTCGGCACTTCTGGCTGAAGATGGTTGCAAACGCTTCAGCCTTGTCTTTTGCACTCACGTGCTGGGCTCCACCAACATTGAAGATGGGGATGTTCATGGAGCCTCCTCCTCTAGTTAGTTGTTTAATTGTCCACCACCATTCACCACTGGACTGCAGAGCTTTGATCTGATCCATTGATTGTGGGATTGCTTAGCTCTGTCTATAGCATGCTGCTTGTAGTCCTGTGTTGCAACTTCCCCAGGTTGGCACCTCATTTTTAGGCACACCTGGTGCTTCTGGCATGCTCTTTTGCACTCCTCATTGAACCCTGGCTTCATGAAAATGGTAGAGTGAGGGATATGCCGGGCCATGCGGTTACAGGTTGTGGTGGAATACAATTTCTGCTGCTGATGATGACCCAGAGAGCTTCATGGATGCCCAGTTTTGAATCTATTCCATTTCATCATCATCATAGGCGGTTCCTCGAACGAAGATGACTTGCTTCCACATGAGTTCACAGGTGTTTCAATGAAGTACCTGATGCTCCAGTCCTGAACTCCAATTGAGGGGGTGAAAGATGCCTGTGCGTAGATTTTTTTTTAACGTGTGGTGACCGTTGCACATCAGCCACCACACGGGCTTGATAGAGCTAAGCCTTTATCCAGTGGCAAGGGTTAACCAGGATGACTGGAGACCTGCTCTGCTGCATGGACCTAGTGCGCACACATATCGCAGTGTGGGCTGGCCCGTGCTGCCCCTGGGCCCTCGGCTCTTCTGGGCCCCGCACCCTCATTCACCGCACTTCCGCCACGATCTCGCGCCACTCCTCCGCCACAAACATTCGCCGCACCTCCGCCACGATCCCTCACCGCTCCTACGCCACAAAAACACTCGCTGCACCTCCGTACCAAACATTCGGCGAACCTCCGTCATGATCACCCACCGAATCTCAGCCACGATCCCTCATCACTCCTCCGCCCTGATCAGTCGTCGCAAGTCCACCACGACCTTTCCACTCCTCTGCTGTACCAGGGCCCCGCCGATGCTTCTACCCACGCTCCAAACGGCGACCTGGGTCCTGATGACGTCACCCAGTCGTCCACCTCGAAGCCGTCACACATTTGTGTCATCTCGCTGGAAGCTGCAGTGGCATGCTCCAGCTCTTTTTATAGCCCCGACCTGCGGAGATGTTCTCGCAAGGTCGGGGTAGCTCACAATGTCCCAGGGTCCAGCGCTCCAGCTCTTTTTATAGCCCCGACCTGCGGAGATGTTCTCTCACACGGTGGTCGCGCCACACAACACGATGGAGGGTGTTCTGAGTGGGAAGACCATAACCTCTGCCTCTATTTTTTCACATGGAAGCTGATTCTGCCATTCCCATTTACACCTCTTCTAGACTCACCTTTTGTTTCTTTACTTGTCCCATTACTTTTTGCTTTTGCTTTGTACTATCAAACTTTGTCATTTAATCACTCCTGCCTTCCACCCTATCACATACCTTCCCTTTTGTTCTTTCCTACCCTCTCTCCGTCCCAGCACTTGCTTAAAACCGGTTACATCTCTAACCATTTCCAGTTAGGACGAAAGGTCATCGACCTGAAATGTTAGCTCTGTTTCTCTCCCCACAGATGTTGCCTGACCTGCTGAGTATTTTCAGCACTTTGTTATTTAAGTTATCCTGATGGTGTCCCTTGGGTAAGAGTGACCATAATATGGTAGAATTCTTTATTAAGGTGGATAGTGACACAGTTCATTCAGAAAGTAGGGTCCTGAACTTGAGGAAAGGTAACTTCGATGGTATGAGACGAGAATTGGCTGGAATAGACTGGCGAATGATACTTAAAGGGTTGACTGTGGATAGGCAATGGCAAACATTTAAAGATCACATGGATGAACAAGAATTGTACATCCCTGTCTGGAGTAAAAATAAAACGGGGAAGGTGGCTCAACCGTGGCTAACAAGGGAAATTAAGGATAGTATTAAATCCAAGGAAGAGGCATATAAATTGGCCAGAAAAAGCAGCAAACTGGAGGACTGGGAGAAATTTAGAACTCAGCAGAGGAGGTCAAAGGGTTTAATTAGGAGAGGGAAAATAGAGTATGAGAGGAAGCTTGTCAGGAACATAAAAACTGACTGCAAAAGCTTCTATAGATATGTGAAGAGAAAAAGAATAGTGAAGACAAACATAGGTCGCTTGCAGTCAGATTCAGGTGAATTTATAATGGGGAACAAAGAAATAGCAGATCAGTTGAACAAATACTTTGGTTCTGTCTTCACGAAGGAAGACACAAATAACCTTCCAGAAGTACGAGGGGACAGAGGGTCTAGTGAGGAGGAGGAACTGAAGGATATCCTTATTAGGCGGGAAATTGTGTTAGGGAAATTGATGGGATTGAAGGCCAATAAATCCCCGGGGCCTGGTAGTCTGCATCCCAGAGTACTTAAGGAAGTGGCCCTAGAAATAGTGGATGCATTGGTGATAATTTTCCAACAGTCTATCGACTCTGGATCAGTTCCCATGGATTGGAGGGTAGCTAATGTAACACCACTTTTTTTTTTTTAAAGTGGAGAGAGAAAACAGATAACTATAGACCAGTTAGCCTGACATTAATGGGGAAAATGTTGGAATCAATTATTAAAGATGAAATAACAGCGCATTTGGAAAGCAGTGACAGGATCGGTCCAAGTCAACATGGATTTATGAAAGGGAAATCATGCTTGACAAATCTTCTAGAATTTTTTGAGGATGTAACTAGTAGAGTGGACAAGGGAGAACCAGTGGATGTGGTGTATTTGGACTTTCAAAAGGCTTTTAACAAGGTCCCACACAAGAGATTGGTGTGCAAAATTAAAACACAGGTTTGGGGGTAATGTACTGACGTGGATAGAGAACTGGCTGGCAGACAGGAAACAGAGAGTCGGGATAAACGGGTCCTTTTCAGAATGGCAGGCAGTGATTTGTGGGGTGTTGCAGGGCTCAGTGCATGGAACCTCAGCTCTTTACAATATACATTAATGATTTAGATGAAGGAATTGAGTGTAATATCTCCAAGTTTGCAGATGACACTAAACTGGGTGGCGGTGTAAGCTGTGAGGAAGACACTAAGAGGCTGCAGGGTGACTTGGACAGGTTAGGTGAGTGGGCAAATGCATGGCAGATGCAGTATAATGTGGATAAATGTGAGGTTATCCACTTTGGGGGCATAAACGCGAAGGCAGATTATCTGAATGGCGGCAGATTAGGAAAAGGGGAGGTGCAACGAGACCTGGCTGTCATGGTTCATCAGTCATTGAAAGTTGGCATGCAGGTGCAGCAGACGGTGAAGAAGGCAAATGGTATGTTGGCCTTTATAGCTAGGGGATTTGAGTATAGGAGCAGGGAGGTCTTACTGCAGTTGTACAGGGCCTTGGTGAGACCTCACCTGGAATATTGTGTTCAGTTTTGGTCTCCTAATCTGAGGAAGGATGTTCTTGCTATTGAGGGAATGCAGCGAAGGTTCACCAGACTGATTCCTGGGATGGTTGGACTGACATATGAGGGGAGACTGGATCGACTGGGCTTTTATTCACTGGAGTTTAGAAGGATGAGAGGGGATCTCATAGAAACACATAAAATTCTGATGGGACTGGACAGGTTAGATGCAGGAAGAATGTTCCCGATGTTGGGGAAGTCCAGAACCAGGAGACACAGTCTAAGGATAAGGGGTAAGCCATTTAGGACTGAGATGAGGAGAAACTTCTTCACTCAGAGAGTTGTTAACCTGTGGAATTACCTTCCGCAGAGAGTTGTTGATGCCAGTTCATTGGATATATTCAAAAGGGCGTTAGATATGGCCCTTATGGCTAAAGGGATCAAGGGGTATGGAGAGAAAGCAGGTAAGGGGTACTAAGGTGAATGATCATCCATGATCTTATTGAATGGTGGTGCAGGCTCGAAGGGCCGAATGGCCTACTCCTGCACCTATTTTCTATGTTTCTATGTCCTGCTGGTCCATGAACACCTTCAATTTCGTAACTGCCATCAGCACCAGGACTAGAGCAAGTATATAAAAGCAAAACCATTTCATATTACTAATCTTGGAACGCTGGATCTCTCAGCATTTTTCAAATGCTGAAAACAGGTACCACTAATGTCTTCCCAGTAAGGACTTTGATAGATTATAGGTTTCACTGCAGACTCAAAGGTTTGGCAATAAATGTCACTTTCACTAACTAGTTACCTGCCAGTCAGAACACAACAAATCATGTAGCATGCCTCAACTGTACTGAAATTCTGTGGTACATTTTCCAAGCTACACCAGACTTGTGCCAGATTGGGTCTATAGTTCTCCATTGTAGCTATCAAGTTAAAATGCATGCCTGTCACTTTATAAAGGCCAGAAGCCATCAAGAGCAGTTCTTCAAAAATATAAGCAGATATCTGAATAGATATTAGAGGTAGCTTTTTACACTATATATATGCCCATCATCATAGGCAGTCCCTCGAACGAGGATGACTTGCTTCCACCAGTACAAACCGGACGGTCTGCACCTAGGCAGAACCGGAACCAATGTCCTAGGGGGAGTATTTGCTAGCGCTGTTGGGGAGGAGTTAAACTAATATGGCAGGGGGATGGGAACCAATGCAGGGAGACAGAGGGAAACAAAATGGAGACAGAAGCAAAAGACACAAAGGAGATGAGTAAAAGTGGAGGGCAGAGAAACCCAAGGCAAAAAACAAAAAGGGCCACTTTACAGCAAAATTCTAAAGGGTCAAAGTGTATTAAAAAGGCAAGCCTGAAGGCTCTGTGCCTCAATACGAGTAGTATTCGGAATAAGGTGGACGAATTAACTGTGCAGATAGCAGTTAACGGATATGATGTGGTTGGCATCACGGAGACATGGCTCCAGGGTGACCAAGGCTGGGAACTCAACATCCAAGGGTATTCAACATTTAGGAAAGATAGACAGAAAGGAAAAGGAGGCGGGGTGGCGTTGCTGGTTAAAGAGGAAATTAATGCAATTGTAAGGAAGGACATTAGCTTGGATGATGTGGAATCGGTATGGGTGGAGCTACGGAATACCAAAGGGCAGAAAATGCTAGTGGGAGTTGTGTACAGACCTCCAAACAGTAGTAGTGATGTTGGGGAGGGCATCAAACAGGAAATTAGGGGTGCATGCAATAAAGGTGCAGCAGTTATCATGGGTGACTTTAATATGCATATAGATTGGGCTAACCAAACTGGAAACAATACGGTGGAGGAGGATTTCCTGGCGTGCATAAGGGATGGTTTTCTAGACCAATATGTCGAGGAACCAACTAGGGGGGAGGCCATCTTAGACTGGGTGTTGTGTAATGAGAGGGGATCAATTAGCAATCTCGTTGTGCAAGGCCCCTTGGGGAAGAGTGACCATAATATGGTGGAATTCTACATTAGGATGGAGAAGGAAACAGTTAATTCAGAGACCATGGGTCCAGAACTTAAAGAAGGGTAACTTTGAAGGTATGAGGCGTAAATTGGCTAGGATAGATTGGTGAATGATACTTAAGGGGTTGACAGTGGATGGGCAATGACAGACATTTAGAGACCGCATGGATGAACTACAACAATTGCACATCTCTGTCTGACGTAAAAATAAAAAAGGGAAGGTGGCTCAACCATGGCTATCAAGGGAAATCAGGGATAATATTACAGCCAAGGAAGTGGCATACAAATTGGCCAGAAATCGCAGCGAACCAGTGGACTGGAAGAAATTTAGAACTCAGCAGAGGAGGACAAAGCGTTTGATTAGGGCAGAGAAAATAGAGCACGAGAGGAAGCTTGCAGGGAACATTAAAATGGACTGCAAAAGCTTCTATAGATATGTAAAGAGAAAAAGGTGAGTAAAAACAAACATAGGTTCCCTGCAGTCAGAATCAGGGGAAGTCATAACTGGGAACAAAGAAATGGCAGACCAATTGAACAAGTACTTTGGTTCGATATTCACCAAGGAGGACACAAATAACCTTTCGGATATAAAAGAGGTCAGAGGGTCTAGTAAGAAGGAAGAACTGAGGGAAATCCTTATTAGTCGGGAAATTGTGTTGGGGAAATTGATGGGATTGAAGGCCGATAAATCCCCAGGGCCTGATGGTCTGCATCCCAGAGTACTTAAGGAGGTGGCCTTGGAAATAGCGGATGCATTGACAGTCATTTTCCAACATTCCATAGACTCTGGATCAGTTCCTATGGAGTGGAGGGTAGCCAATGTAACCCTACTTTTTAAAAAAGGAGGGAGAGAGAAAACAGGGAATTATAGATCGGTCAGCCTGACATCGGTAGTGGGTAAAATGATGGAATTAATTATTAAGGATGTCATAGCAGCGCATTTGGAAAGAGGTGACATGATAGGTCCAAGTCAGCATGGATTTGTGAAAGGGAAATCATGCTTGACAAATCTTCTGGAATTTTTTGAGGATGTTTCCAGTAGAGTGGACAAGGGAGAACCAGTTGATGTGGTGTATTTGGACTTTCAGAAGGCTTTCGACAAGATCCCACGCAAGAGATTAATGTGCAAAGTTAAAGCACATGGGATTGGGGGTAGTGTGCTGACGTGGATTGAGAACTGGTTGGCAGACAGGAAGCAAGAGTAGGAGTAAATGGGTACTTTTCAGAATGGCAGGCAATGACTAGTGGGGTACCGCACAAGGTTCTGTGCTGGGGCCCCAGCTGTTTACACTGTACATTAATGATTTAGACGAGGGGATTAAATATAGTATTTCCAAATTTGCGGATGACACTAAGTTGGGTGGCAGTGTGAGCTGCGAGGAGGATGCTATGAGGCTGCATAGTGACTTGGATAGGTTAGGTGAGTGGGCAAATGCATGGCAGATAAAGTATAATGTGGATAAATGTGAGGTTATCCACTTTGGGGGCAAAAACAGAGAGACAGACTATTATCTGAATGGTGACAGATTAGGAAAAGGGGAGGTGCAACGAGACCTGGGTGTCATGGTACATCAGTCATTGAAGGTGGGCATGCAGGTACAGCAGGCAGTTAAGGCGGCAAATGGCATGTTGGCCTTCATAGCGAGGGGATTTGAGTACAGGGGCAGGGAAGTGTTACTACAGTTGTACAGGGCCTTGGTGAGGCCACACCTGGAGTATTGTGTACAGTTTTGGTCTCCTAACTTGAGGAAGGACATTCTTGCTATTGAGGGAGTGCAGCGAAGGTTCACCAGACTGATTACCGGGATGGCGGGACTGACATATCAAGAAAGACTAGATCAACTGGGCTTGAATTTACTGGAGCTCAGAAAAATGAGAGGGAATCTCATAGAAACGTTTAAAATTCTGACAGGTTTAGACAGGTTAGATGCAGGAAGAATGTTCCCAATGTTGGGGAAGTCCAGAACCAGGGGTCACAGTCTAAGGATAAGGGGTAAGCCATTTAGGACCGAGATGAGGAGAAACCTCTTCATCCAGAGAGTGGAATTCTCTACCACAGAAAGTTGTTCAGGCCAATTCACTAAATATATTCAAAAAGGAGTTAGATGTAGTCCTTACTACTAGGGGGATCAAGGAGTATGGCGAGAAAGCAGGAATGGGATACTGAAGTTGCATATTCAGCCATGATCTTATTGAATGGCGGTGCAGGCTCGAAGGGCCAAATGGCCTACTCCTGCACCTATTTTCTATGTTTCACAGATGTTTCAATGAAGGACCTGATGTTCCAGTCCTGAACTCCAATATGCAGAGTGGTCTTGAACGGAGTGCAAAGAGTGTTCAAGACTGGGAATTCGAAGCGGAGGGGAAAGGAGATGCTGCTTTTTGCCTCCAATACTTAGAGGTTTTTATTACAGGTAAATAATTAATTTAATTTACATAAGCTAAACTGGATCTTATAACTAGTTAATAAAACTAAGCTAAGTTAATTCAATACATAAAGTTTAATTAAAGACACAAAAAATAGTGAGGAACCAATGGTCTAGTAAGAATGAGGAACTTAAAAAGAAATTAGTATTAGTAAAGAAATAGTACTGGAGAAATTAATGGGACTAAAAGCTGACAAATCCCCTGGACCTGATGGTCTAAATCCTAGGGTTTAAAAAATGGTGGCTAGTGATAGTGGATGCATTGGTTTTGATCTTCTAGAATTCCCTAGATTCTTGAACGTCCCCGCGGATTGGAAGGTAGAAAATGTGGAAGGAGCGGGAGAGAAAATGGGAAACTATAGACCAATTAGGGAAAATGCCAGAATCTATTATTAGGGACGTGGTAACAGAGCACTTAGAAAATCATAATATGATTGGGCAGAGTCAACACAGATTTATGAAAGGGAAATCATGTCAGACAAATCTATTTATTTTTTGACATTATAACCGCAGACCACTTGCCAGCTTCACAATGCAAAAAACTGCACGTGCACGGAAGTTTGAATGTGCTTCGCAGCTAGTTAAAGTGACCACGTGGCTCAAAAAATGTAGAGGGGCTATTCGTTGTAACTGGCAGGGTAGATAAGGAGGAACCAGTGATACACTGTATTTGTATTTTCAAAAAGCATTCGATAAGGCGCCACACAAGAGGTTATTATACAAATTTAGGTTTCATGGGATTGGGGATAACATATTAGCATGGATTGAGGATTGGTTAACGGACAGAAACCAGAATAGGAATAAATGGGTCAATTTTGAGCTGGAAGACTGTAACTAGTAGGATACCGCAGGGATCAGTACATGGGCCTCAGCTATTTGCAATCTATATTAATGACTTAGATGAGGGGCAGAGTATAATGCATCCAGGTTTGCTGACAATACAAAGCTAGGTGGGAAAGCAAGTTGTGAGGAGGATGCAAAGGGATATAGACAATTTAAGTGGGCAAGAACGTGGCAGATGGAAGTGTGGAGAAATGTGAAGTTATCCACTTTGGTAGGAAAAATAGAAAAGCAGTATATTTTTTTAAATGGCGAGAAATTGGGTCTGGTATTCAGAGGCAGCTGGGTGTCCTTGTACACAAATCACAAAGTCAACATGCAGGTACAGCAAGCAATTATGAAAGCAAATGGTATGTTAGCTTTTATTACAAACGCATTGGGGGCATGGAGAGAAGGCGGAAGTGGGGTACTGAAGTTGCATGATCAGCCATGATCATGTTGAATGGTGGTGCAGGCTCGAAGGGCCGAATGGCCTGTTCCTGCCCTATTTTCTATGTTTTTATGATTGGAGTATGAGTAAAGACATCTTACTGCAATTACAGAGGGCCTTGGTGAGACCACACCTGGAGTACTGTCTTGGTCTCGTTACTTAAGGAAGGATATACTTGCCTTCGAGGGAGTTCACCAGACTGATTCCTGGGATGGGGGATTGCCCTATGAGGAGACCAAGCCTATATTTCCGAGAATTTAGAGGAATGAGGTGATCTCATTGAAATATAGAGGACCCGACAAGGTAGATGCCGGGAGGATGTTTCTCTGGTCACAGTCTCAGAATATGGGATCGGCCATTTAGGACTGAAATGAGGAAAAATTGCTTCACTCCCAAAAGGTTGTGAATTTTGGGAATTCTCTATCCAAGAGGCCTGTGAATCCAGTCATTGAGTATATTCAAGAGAGAGATTGATAAGATATTTGGATACTAAGGGAATCAAGGGCTATGTGGATAGTGCGGGTAGGTGGAGTTGAGGTAAAAGATCAACCATAAATGGCGGAGCAGGCTTAAAGGGCCAAATGGCCTCCTCCTGATCCTATTTCTTATGCTCTTATAATAAATTTGGTACATGGGACACATGTTCAAATGAAACCCACTCACTATGAAAAATACCATTATAAAACTGCCTATGTTATTTGCAATTACATAGGATGCCTGTAGGTGCTGCTGTGAAAGAGCTTATACATCTGGATTCCTGCCAGTAAAAAGATTGCTTTGAGTCCACAGGGTCCAAGCTTCCCCAGGAGTTGCTCCCTTTTTTTTTGGAGTACCTTAAAAATCGCAATTCTGCCCATTTAATTTGCTCCACTGTAAGTGAGTTAGGTTAGGTTTTTTTTTTAAGTTCAGTTTTTTTTTCCAAAAGGGAGCGTTACCAGCCACTTATGCCTGTTTTGACCATTTAAGCAAGTTTAGACAGCTAAAAGTTACTCCTAACTAACTTAGACCAGCGTATGTGGCCACGTGACGCACAGAAAAACCTTGCGTTGAGCTAAGAAATCAGCGCAGGTAGCCAGATATTGGGGGGGGGGGGGGGGGGGTGGGGGGGGGCGGGGAAGGGAAGTGAGAGGAGCTTGCAAAGCACTAAAAACCTTCACAACATTAAAGAAGCATAAATACATTTACGGCACTAAGCACTAAACAAAGCATAAAAATAAGCATTCAATAACAAATAAAAAATACAAGGAAGCTGAGGACCTGTACCTAGCACCAAGACTTACAAAGCACGAAACAAAGCACAAAAAGTAATAAGCAATTAATTAACAAATAAAAAAATAGAAGGAACCCTGCACCTAAAGCACCAAGACCAAAGTAATAAGCAATCAATCAATAAACAATAAATAAAAAACTAGAAGTGCTACCTTAGGGAACGCAGCGGGCCGCTGATGAGGGAGCCCATTTGGCCAGAGCTAGGGGCGGCATGCTCCTCCCACACAGCCTGCAGAGCAGCGCAGAGATTTGGGCTGCGAGGAGCTACTGCACATGCGTGCACACTCTAGCACGCATGTGCAGAGGTCCCGGCACTGTTTTCAGTGCTGCGCCACGCCGAGGCCGAAGACGTCCTGAGGAGCTGGGAGAATTGGAAGGTAACTTTTCAGCGCCCTTTTTAGTCCAGAAAGTCGGCGCACCTCGTTTTTACAGGGGGGAAAACTTGGGCCCATAGTTCCAGCCTCTGGCTTCCAGATAGCACTGTGGAGCTATTCTGAAACTCGACTGCACCATCTTTGTTTTGTACTTTTCCAAGTACCGAATTTACTTTCCTTTTAAACTGCATCTCCTGTGAGTTTTGAAATGTTTCTCCGGGCTTTAATTTTAGGCACATGTCTTGCTCCATGACATAATGTTTAAAAACAATTATGTTTCAATTACTCTTTACAGATTCCCTTCCAGCACCTTGCTCACTTTATGCTGCCCAGAGCAGTGAAAAAAATGCTTGTTCTCTTTCTATACATTTAGTATTTTGTCTTTGAAAAAATAATTTTTGAGCACCCCTCCCCTCGTTCTACCATGCCCATGTTTTAATACTAGTATCGGTCAGTCTTGTTGGGCCCAATTTTTCCAATCCCTTTTTTCGGCACACTTACCCTAAATGTGCCGACTTTGTGAGCTGGAAACGGCACCGAAAAAAAGTGGCCCCATCCTGCCCGCTCTGCCGAGTCTCCCGTGTCCTAG
The DNA here is from genome assembly GCF_044704955.1 of Pristiophorus japonicus. Classification (NCBI taxonomy): domain Eukaryota; kingdom Metazoa; phylum Chordata; class Chondrichthyes; family Pristiophoridae; genus Pristiophorus; species Pristiophorus japonicus. The sequence continues at coordinate 65,264,485 of NC_091981.1, forward strand.
TGTGGCGGACATAGTGCTATGGGGGGGGACGGAGCAACAGCCCAGTGCAGAAAACACTACCGGCAGCTGTATGCATGCGCAGTGGAGTCTGCGCGCATGCTCCTCGCCCTCCCAGCATGTCCTGCAGGATGTGAGCAGCCCCTATCCCTGGCCGAAGGGACGCCCCGATGTTCGCCTGGTGAGTGGAGAATATCCTGTGGTATTCATTCAGGGTCGCTCAGAGTTGTCAGAAGCGGAGTGCAAAAGTTGGGAATTTGGCAAGTGGGAACCTAGTGCAGAGACGGGAAGGAAGTTCTGTTTTTTGGCTTCAATACTTGTAGTGCTCCATGTTACATATTTAAATATTTCATATAATCTACCTATAACTTAAACTAGATCAAGTAATGAGTTAAAAAACTATAAGCTAAGTTGATTAAATAGATGTTGAAAGGTTGTTTCCCCTGGGTGAGATTATCCATTTTGGACCCAAGAAAGATAGATCAGAATAAATAGTGTGAAGCTCGGAACTGTGGTGCTTTAAATGTACTAACCTGCACCGAATTCGTAACTGCCCGCAATGTTTTTCAGAGCTGGCCACATACGCTGACCTAATTCGATTTGGAATACGTTTTAGCTGGCCAAAACTGGCATAAGTGGCTGGGAATGCCCCCTTTTGAAAAAAAAAACTCAACTAAAAAAAAATCATACCTAACTGAGTTACCCTGGAGCAAGTTTATTGGGGAAAATTGTGTTTTTTTTAAACTTATTCCAGTAAAACCAACTTACTCCAAAAAATGGAGCAAGTCATGGCCAAAATTGGGCCCGTTGTTTCTGATAAAGCTCCCCCTGCCCTACTGGTAAATTAAACTTTGTTTCCATTGAACTTATTTTTGAATGGAGGTATTCAGTAATTCCCTCAAACCTTCAGAATGCTCCTCCCTTGAACTTCAATTGGATGTTAATAAATTCTCACCAGTTTCCTCTCTCTATTTTGAGAAAGCTCTCTGGTCATTAATCATACAGCCAAAACTGATGGTACTTTTTTTTTTAAAATCGCTTATGATTGTCTTCCGAATCGGCTGGCTTTCTCTTCAGAGTAAGGTGCGCTACATTCAATCATTATTACAAATCCTCTCATTCACTGTGAGCAACACCATGGGATATTGTAATGTAGTATAAGTCTTGCATATGTGTGCACTTCCTGCAAGTGTCATACTTACTTCCTCTAACACTTATTCACACATCGTAAATTGGTGGCTCTGACATAGCGTAATAAAACAGTGTACCCTGACTCAACATGAGCCATGTCCCAGAGATTTGCGAGTGCATTACTGGATAGATCAGATCCAAAAATATTAACTATTTTCTTCACATTATAGGCTTGGCTTTGACTTAACGGAGCTACATTTTGATGTGGGTTACCTGGTATCTACACACTCTTCAACATCTTCCTCCAATCCACTATCTTCCTCCACTTGCTGGACAGAATCACCATCTTCACCTTAAATGAAACAAAACAAATTATAAACACGAAATACTCGACGGAGACATGCAAGGTACACAAACACAGCTAAAAGTAATCTCACCTACAAAAACCAACCTGCTTGGGTGATTCTACAGATAACTGGTCAGAAACAGCACTGTTACTATAGTTCACGGGGAATTGGCACCCATCAAATCCCCAGATATTGATCCAGGCACTGTACTGCAACATTAGGACCAGCTGCAATTGATCAGCAAAGATCCCTTTATCCCCACTTCTAAAATGTTCTCACCTCCTAGTATAGAGTTCAACAGCTATCGACACCTTTGATCACCTTAGCCAAATGACCATCCATGAACGGAGTCTAGAAGGCAATTGTAGTAATGCACTATTCTGGCTGAGAACAGTTAACCTAGGCCAGACCGAGGATCGAACCTTTCTGATCTGAACTGCTTAGTTCCACACTACCATAACACTGGGAGCTCCACAATGGTTCCTTTGTTAAACAATTGCCTTGGCTACTGTATGATTAAATTAATGATTTGATTACACAAGTAGGGGGCACAAAATAATTGGCCCAAATCAAAGAAATTCTTCTTTTCATCTCACGTATACAACAACTTGCATTTAGTTGAAAATGTCAAGCCGCTTCCCAGAGGTGAGATCAGCCAACAATGGAAGATATATTACGGGTGACCAAAGTTTGATCAAAAAGTTGGATTTTAAGAGGGCTCTAGGAAGGAGAGGAAGGTGGAGAGGCTGGAGTGATTGTCCTACAAGGAGAGATTGAGTAGTCTAGGCCTATATTCTCTAGAGTTTATTACAGGGCTTGACAGGTTAAATGCAGGGAGGATGTTTCCTCTGGCTGGGGAGTCTGGAACCAGGGGTTGCAGTCTCAGAATAAGGGATCGGCCATTTAGGACTGAAATGGGGAGAGATTTCTTCACTCAAGAGGGTGGTGAATCTTTGGAATTCTCTACCCCAGAGGGCTGAGGAGGCTTAGTCTTAAATATATTCAAGACAGAGATCGATAGATTTTTGGATATTAAGGGAATCAAGCGATATGGGGATAGTGCAGGAAAGTAGAGTTGTGGTAGAAGATCAGCCATGATCTTATTGAATGGTGGAGCAGGCTCGAGGGGCCGAATGGCCTACACCTGCTCTTATTTCTTGTGTTCTAATGTGTATTATGAACAGCCCACATAATAAGCCACAGCAAATGACCTCTATCCCACTACGTGACTCACAAGGAACAAGTATGCAGGCAAATTAACCCCAGTTTACTCATGGGATATAAATCATATCCCACAGCTCGTTATTATGCATTCACTAGTCAAAATAATCTCTGAATGCTTATACTTCAAAAATAAAGTCAGAACGTGACTGGCTGCCTGAAAAGACAGTACACAAAAGTGTTAGGATACTGTGGACGTGCAGTGCTGGTACTCATGGCACTTTGAGAACTAATCGAGGGAGAATTGCAGCACCATCAAAAGCATCAGAAGACAGAAACAGCCAGTTGCTGGTCCATTTAAATTGGAAGAACTTTAATTCTACACAATAGTTCAAACATATCAGATTGTTGAATCTTGAAATAAAAAAAGTTTAGTTACACAACGCATGTCAAAAATCCAATATAGCAACATTTAGTAGCAGACAGGAGTTTATGTCATGCTGTACCTTCTTTATTTGTGTCAGGCGCCTGGTCAGTCCTAGAAGACAAAGTAAACCATTCAGTACATGGTGCATCGAATTGTCAGTTTCCTGCGATATACAGTGCAAAGTAACAAATAAAGTAACTGAGGGCTAAAAACTTTCAAAATCTGAAAATATCCCAAACCTTATATAGTTTTCAAACAAAGGTGAAGTCTTTTTCTGCATTGATTACAGCACCTTTATTAATTTTGTTTTTGTTGAGGGGTGGAGTGGGAGAGAATGAGGATATTCCTTAGTCTTGTTTTAAACTAGTCTATCTTAAATTAAAGAATTTGCATTTTATATAGCCCCTCATCGCATTCTCATGATGTCCTGAAGCGTTTTACAACCTATGGATTACTTCTGAAGTACAAGTCACCATTTTTTTTTATATACATTCACGGGATGTAGGTGTCACTGGTGAGGCCAGCATTTATTGGCCATTCCTAATTGCCTTTGAGAAGGTGGTGATGAGCTGCCTTCTTGAACCGCTGTAGTCCGTGCGGTGAACGCACTCCCACAGTGCTATTAGTGAGGAAGTTCCAGGATTTTGACCCAGCGATGATGAAGAAACAAAGATATGTTTCCGAGTCAGGATGGCATGACTTGGGAGGAGAACTTGGAGATGATGGTGTTTGCACGTATCTGCTGCCCTTGTCCTTATGTAGTCAAATGGGGCAGACAAGCTGTGAGCAAAGTATGATAAAGGGCAGATGAATAACCAGATGAAGTGTTTTTGGTGGTGTTAGTGGAGGAAGGAATGTTGGCCAGGACATCAGAACTCCCTGCTTTTCTTTCAATAATGCCAAGGGATATCACCTGAATTGGAAGGTGGGGTCTCTTTTTTTTTTTTAATTGTTCTTAGTAAGATTGTATTTATTGCCCATCCCTAGTTTCCCTGAATGTACTGATTATTTTACAACTAAGTGGCTTGCTGTGCAATTTCATAGGACATTAAGATTCAACCATATGGTGCAGGCCAGACTGGATAGGGGTGCCAAGTTCCCTTCCCTGGAGAACATTAGTGAGTAACCTGTTTTTTTACTGACATTCTGGCAGCTTTCATGATGCCAGCGCCCAAAAAATTAGATTTATTTAAGTCTGCTTCACAATATTACAAGATAGTGGAATTTGAACACTTGGTTGCTCGTCTAAGATCATAACCACTACACTCCTGTAGCTATTTAACATCTCATCTGAAGAGTATGCACCAACTTTATTTTTCCTATTAGATATCTTTATTATATCACTCACTACAATTACATTTCATAATATAGATTGATTTCTCTGGTATCCATTTATCTGCCAATTTTAATTTGAAGCTTCCAGCCTCAACGTCGGAACAGTGAGTCAAGTTTCAGGGCAGCTAGCGATAAATGTTTTTAAAAAAGTAAAACGTATTGACTCGTGGCAGGCACAGGGAATATAGAACAGTAACTTTTTAATGACATTAAAAGATTGTAAATTTGAATTAAACCCATTTTGAATTGATTACACCATTTAGGGTTAAACCCAGAAGCCGCAAAAAGTTTAAATGTTGTATTTTCTTTCCATATTTTGAGCAATTACATAGAATTGACAAAGTACCAGGAGCAATTGGGTTTTCTCATTGTTTGTGTACATGCTGTTTAATAGTTTCACATCGGACTCGGCAGCAGCAACAAAATTGTGCCTGCTTTCAAATTGAGTACAATTTCATAAAACCCAAGGCAATTAACAGCCTCTAGATTTCCCCCAATATGAAAACTGACAACGGAAAAACCTTGGGCATTGTCTTCATTGCCTTCAAATCTGCTGTCATCAATCCTCTCCTCCCTTGCAAACTACCACCCCACCTCCAACTTCCCCTGGTTTTATTGCAATGGCTTCTCTTCCCAAAGGGTCTATTCTTGGGCCCCTCCTATTTCTCATCTACACGCTGCCCCTCGGTGTCATCATCCGGCAACACCTGAGTTTTCACATGTATGCTGATAACATTCGGCCCTCCTCCAGCTCTCTCGAACCCTCCACCTATACACACTATACTATCAAACTGCTTGTCTGACAATCCAGCACTGAATGAGTAGGAATTTCCTCCAATTAAATATCAGGAAGACCGAAGCCATTGTCTTCGGTTCACACCATAAACTCCGTTCCTTTCTAATAATTCAATCTCTCTCCTCAGCAACTGACTTAAAGCTGTTCACTACCCTGTGCCATATTTGATCACGAATTGAGTTTCCTGCCTCATATTCCTTCTATAAGACCACCTATTTCCACCTTCATAATATCGCCCGTCTCTGCCCTTACCTGAACTTATCTGCTGGCGAATTCCTCATCCACGCCTTTATCACCTCTAGACTTGACTATTCCCATACACTCCTAGCCATTCTCCCTCCTTCTACCCTCCATAAACTTGAAGTCATCCAAAACTCTGCCACCTGTGTCCTAACTCGCACCAAGTCCCGCTCACCCACCTCCTTGCTTGCTGACCTACATTGGCTCCCAGTTAAGCAATGCTTGATTTTAAAATTCTCATCCTCGTTTTCAAGTCCCTCCATGGCTTCGCCCCTCCTTATCTCTGTAATCTTCTCCAGCCCTATAATTCCCCTAGAACTCTGCGCTCCACCTGTTCTGGCCTTTTGAACATCCCCAATTTTAATTGCACCACCATTGGTCATTGTGTCTTCAGCTGCCTAGGTCCTAAGCTCTGCAATTCTCTCCCTAAATGTTCCTGCCTCTCCACTTCTCTTTCCTCCTTTAAAATACTCCTTAAAACCCACCTTTTGGTCATCTGCCCTAACATCTCCTTATATGGCTCTCTCTTTTTTTGGTATCCAAAAACATATCAAATCGCTGTCTTGAATATACTTAGCGACTGAGCATCCAGAGCCCTCTGGGGTAGAGAATTCCAAAGATTTACAACCCTTTGAGTGAAGAAATTTCTCCTTGTCTCAGTCCTAAATGGCTGAACCCTTATTCTGAGACTGTGACCCCTAGTTCCGGACTCCACAGCCAAGGCAAACATCCTCCCAGCATCTACCACTTATCGACAACTTATGCTTGTGCAGTTTTAACCTAATGTTGAAAAGTGGCGGATTGGTTAGATTATCAGAAGCAGATTATTTGTAATAAACTAAGGTATTAACTTCATGCATTCTGATTTTTAATTGTTTTTTTAATAAAATGTACAATAGAAACTAAAAGGTGATAGAAAATAAAATAAAAAGAAACCATCCAGATAACTTGCCAAATATATACTCAAAGAGCCTCATCAACACACCCGATTTTCTCCTCCCTATTCCAGGAGGGCTGAGACACACCCAATGTACCCATGGCTCAGATCAACAAACTAAGCAGACTCAGAATCAAACCTGTGGTCTTGACTTTGATTGCTGTTACAGTTTAAAAACAAATGCCAATTATTCCTCAACTTCTTATGACCAATTAATGTCGTATGATTCCTCAAATTTTTCACAAAGATGGTACAAAAGTGGGTCAAGAAAGTTTCTAAACAATGTAACAACCTCAATTGTTTTTTTAAAAAGGCAATCCTTACAACTTAAATGAAAAAGAAACGTGTGGCAATGATAGTATTTTGAATAATGTTAATTTTACATACTGAGACGGAAGGAACATAGTCAGATAATCTATCTTTATGAAGACTACTATTTACTTTAATTTTCTGTATTATCTTTGGATGCTGGCTAGCAATATATTATACAGGTACAACATCTGAAATCCATAATCCTCGGATTTCAGACAAGAAAATCAATAGTCTGAAACCAGAATGCTCGGGACCAAATCTGTGCCAGATTTCGGGTTTTGACGGATTTTGGACCTTGCCTCCCGCCGCTCCTCACTGCTCGCTGAAATGTCCGTTTTTCAGAATTCCGGATTGAGGACATTGTACCTGTATATATAAGTTTAAAAACTGATTGCTAAAGAATTGCCTACGTACTTTTCCGGGACTGAAGTGATCTCTTCAAGAATGTCATCAGGGAGCAACTTGCGTTTCTGTTTTAATAATCAGCAAAATAGGAGGAAAGAGATTAGCAAACAAATCTCACACAGTACCATCTAGCTGTAGCATAAGCAAATTCCAGGGACTGCCCCAGGAGGTACAAATTATTACTTCATTCCAACTTATCCAACCAGCTTGTTATGTGCATTTTTTTTTTAAAAAGCTACAATCAAAACAGGAGTGTAACACACCCAGTTCAAGTGCTTAGGGCTAGAAATTCCATAATTAGCGCTATGACCGGTTTTTGGGTGATAATCATGGCTTTTTTTTTTAATAAGTGCCGGAATACCGCTATGGCTTGACGCCACAAAATTCGGCAAACAGTGACCAATAATAGCGGTAAAATCCAACCTTACATGACTACATTTATGCGTCGGAGTGTAATTCAGCGATCTGAAAAAATCTTCTGCTTATGCGCAAATTTTTTTCTCTCGCCGATTCCTCTCCTCCCCTCCACCCCCGATTCTGCTCAGGTGTCAGCGTGTGCCCGCGCATGCGCAGTACACCCAGGGTCTCAATCTGCCATTTTTCACAGCCAAGATGCAGCAGGGTGATTATAGTATGCAGAGGGCCAGGAAATTTTGTTCCAATGCCAATGAAGCACTGATCACAGCAAATGAAAGTTGATGGGGGGGAAATTTAATAGGAAGGTTCGAAATAAACCACCTCCCCCAGCCGTTATAAGGAGATTTTGGACCTGTGTTGCTGAGGAGGTCTCCTCAGTTGATGACATTTCCAAGGACCACCAGCAATGCAGGAAAAGGTGGAATAACCATTGCAGGGTCGTAAGAGTAAGTGATATTTTTATTGATGCACTCCTTGATTACTTAAATTGTAAATCTGATGCATGTTGCTGTAGGTAGGCTTAGTGTTGCACCTTATTTGCCATGAATGATCGTTACACATTATTAAGACTGCTTTTTGACATCTTAAAATATGCTTCTGCACGTCGATGTCTTCCTCATGAACCATGCGCAACTACCAGGGCCATGAAACAGACGGCTGTATTAAATGCACACAGTTTGGTTCAAGTGCTTTGATGGCTATCTGTGTGTGCCCCAGGAGCAGAAGGGCACTCTGGTAACCATTCCTATTGTCATTTTTTAGTAAAAGTTGTCCCAGAATCGCCGTGAGCAGTGACGCACAGGCGGCGTTTCGTCCCAAACACATCCATTAACAGAGGAAAGAGTGGCTGGTTTAATTGGTGCCTCCGGGAGGTAAACGACCCATGCGGGTGCTGAGCCCATGTTCCGAACTGACGGCAAGTCCTGCAAAATCCCCGGGCTGGGTTGGAGCAATATGATGTAGTGTCTGTCGGCTAGGGTTCGGGTAACGTGATGGCGTCTCATGACGACATATAATTCAGTAGTGGTGGTCCTTCAAATAAGCCTGCGTTATGTGACCTTACTTATGTCACCCTGCCCCCTCCCCTACTGCTAACCACTCATCCGTTGTTTTTTATTTTGCAGATGAGGATTCTGAAACGCCACAGGAGGAACATCATGAAGCTGTTGCGGGGGGTGGAGGGGACGATGCAGTCAGTACCACTTTTAGCTACGGCCACAAGTTCCTCGGAGGAAGCCACATTCACAGGCTTCGTCCAATCCATGGCAGCGGGTCCAACCCCCAGGGTTGAACCCCATATGCCATCTCTTTGGAGGTTGAGTCGGCAAAGCCGATCTGCTGAAAGACAGGCAGATGCACACCTGGATATGGTGGGACTGTGAAGGGAGAGCGTCAAACTCGGCTGAGAGCTCCTCCAGGCCCCGGGTCGCATTTCCAGCAACAGTGCGGCACAATCTGCGGACACGAGGCAGATTGCAGCTGTGATGCGGGAGAACAGAGAGGCTGTCAATGCCTTGCGGCAACTGATGGTCTCGACTTTTGGCACTGCAGTCCCCAGTGTCATGTCATCCAGACCGACAGCACCCGTAAGTGGTGAGGCTGAGCAAGAACCTTCCAACTCAGAAATCGAGCCATCCATACCCAGAGCTTCTCCAGGGGATCCAATGGCATCTCCATTGTCTCTCCCCCAGCAGCAGCGCTCTGCGCCTTGTTGTACGCGGTCTTGGCGGGTAGGGGCAAGGGCAAGAAGCGGCGGGGGGAGGGGGGATGGTGGGGAGAGGTGGCCGCAGTTAAGAGACGTTCGGTGCAGGGGTTGTTTTGTTTTGTTGCTGTAGTTTTCCTGTTTTTGTTATTTTATAAAAGTTTTACAAATAAGTTCAAGTTAAAAATGTAATTAAGTTTCAAAATTAAAGTTTACAAAGTTTCAAGAATGTACAAATGTTTCATAAATTTACAAATATTTAATAAATTCTTTTGTTCACCTTAACCATTCTTGTGCAGTTTCTCATTTGTAAAATAATAGGGAGAATAGTCAACATGGTGGGATAGAGTGGGCAGGCAATGGTGAAATGAGCCTTTCACTGTTCAAGCAAAGCGTTGATTTATGAGCTGCTGACGTAAGACTTTTGCAGTGGCAAAAGCTCCCATGGCCTCCCCTGTGGTGGTGGTGGTGGTGGCATGGGTTAATCGCCAGGCTTGTCCTCCTCCTCCTCGCTCCCCGGAGGTGGTCCTGCAGTCCCCAGTGGCAAATCCTGTCCCCTCACGATGGCCAAGTCATGCAGCATGCATCACACCACAATTAACTCAGCAACCTGCTATGGGGAGTATTGCAGGCTGCCTCCAGAGTGGTCCAGCCATCGGAAGCGCTGCTTGAGCACTCCAATTGTCTTTTCGCCGATGTTGCTTGTGGCTATATGGCTGTTATTATAGCAATGCTCGGTTTGTGTCTGAGGGTTCTGGAGTGGGGGGCTCATGAGCCAGGTGGCGTAACCTTTGTCCCCCAGTATCCAGCTCTGGCCTTGTGACTGACGCTCAAACAGGTATGAGACACTGCTCTCACGCAAGATGAAGGCATCATGGATGCTCCCTGGAAACTGAGCATTTACTGCCATGATGCGCTGAGTATGGTCGCAAACGATCTGCACATTCAAGGAGTGGAATCCCTTTCGGATTTCAGTAAACCTCTGGCTCCTCTAAAGATGCTCGTAGGGTGATGTGCGTACAGTCAACGGCAACCAGCAAATCGTGCAAAACTCACAGCTCTCTCATTCTGTGCCTCCTTGGTCATTGTGACTTTAAAAAGTCCATCCTGCGTGCATACAGTGCACTAGTCACCTGGCGAATGCAGCTATGTTCGGCGAACGACAAGATGTAGCATACGTCCCCGGCTGATGCCTGAAAGGAGCCAGAGGCATAGAAGGCAAGTGCCGCAGTCACCTTCACCTCGACGAGCAGTACAGTCCTGATGCTGCTGGTAGGCTTTATGAGCTGGCATATCTGTGACCACCTCTTTTCGGAAGCGCAGCCTTCGAACGCACTGTGCCTCGGACAGCTGCAGGCATGAGCGCTGTTCCCTGTAAACTCGTGGGGGGTAAGGCTTCCTCCCCATACGTTTGTAAGTTCTTTGATTACACTCAAAATGCTCTTGAATAAGCCTTCTTCCAGCTCGATGCTGCATAGAAAAAGCAGCCAGGAATAATGGCAGAGATATTATAGCCCCCATTCTTTTAAATGACCTCAAATAGCCTTAAAAACAAACTATAAACTCACAAAAAGCTCAATGTGTAAAATGCAGCCTTCCCTCCAAATCCTTTTATGCATTGAACTTCTGCTGTTTTTCAAGATGGCGTCGTTAGCGCCGGGTGCGCCGTGGGTCCGAGCAGGTAAGACTTGATTTGTTTCGGGCGTGTTTTTGGACGGGTGGTAAAAATGGTGTAATCAGCGAATTTTCTGCTCGCGGTGATAGCTGAGTGTTGTACGCCAATTGATGCCATAAAAACACCGAAAAAACAGGTGGGCGATATTTTTTACTGCCGGCTCAAAATCGCTGCCAAAATTTCTGCCCGAGCGGTAAATTCTGTGCGCTGCGTTTACCGTTCCCCCCACCCCCTTTCAGTAAAACGGGCGCAAAAATGCCGAATGATAGTGGTCTAGGTGCCGGACTCCCTGATTATTACCCACTGTGATAGTCAGGAAACGACAAAGGGCTGGCAAGCATTTTCAAAATTCTCCAGCATAAATCCCCAGTCTAAACAAAGCACAGTGATCATCAAGAGTCATTAACAATAAATGACAAAATAATCCAGGGCATTGTGAACCTGTGGTATTTTCATTGTTGCACAGAAAAATACAAGGAACTTTGTGGGACAGAGCACATTGATGACAAACATACATGCAACACTTTGTAGGAGTCATTGACAATGGATAGATTCTTGACATTACTGAAGTCCAGAAAGCATGTCAACTTGGAGCCACATTGACGTCAAAAGACCCTGCTTACCTTCCCTACCCCACTGGAAGATAGTCACTAGTTGATGTCTTCAGAGTCACACAAAAGATACAGGGATTTCTTTGTATCATAACTTGCACTAAGTCCATTCAACCATCACCCGTGCTTGCTGTCATACATTGGGTCCTGGTCCGGCAACATCTGGGATTTAAAATCCCTCCATGGCCTCGCTCCTCCCAATCTCTGCAACCTCCTCCAGCCCTAGAACCCTCCGAGATCTCTGCACTCCTCTAATTCTGGTCTCTTGCACATCCCAATTTTAATTGCACCATCAGCAATGGCTCTGGAATTCCCTCCCTAAATTACTCTCCCTCCAGCTCCTCCTTTAAAACGCTCCTTGGTCACCTTTTGGTCACCTATCCTAATATTTCCTCATGTTGCACAGTACCAAACTTTATGAAGCGCCTTGGGATGTTTTACTATGTCAAAGGCGCTATATAAATACAAGTTGTCATTGTTAAAACATCGCCCAATGGCAAGAATCAACAATTAACATAAGTTACCAATCCAATTTTGAAAATGGAAGAACTTTATCCTGGTTGTCCCCCCCCCCCCAACCAAAAAAAAAGTATAATACGGTAGGACAGGCTAGTGCAATTCTTGATTTTTGAAATCATGCAATTCAACTAAAATTCTGCACAGCATAATAACTGAATAAATCACATTTTATCACAAAACCAACTTTATATATATAAACATCTGTGGGACAGCCTCTAATATTGAAAAGTTCAGTGAATAGATGAAATGGCAGTGGACTGTATAAATGAAATAGTGAGCTGCTTAAAGTGTGCCTTGGAAGTATACATTAAATTCAAAAGTAAATGACTCGAGTTCCTGTCTGGTATAGTGACTATAGCAACTTTACCTTTTGCTTTTTGAACAATTCCTCCTTTCTTCTTCTTTTCTCCTTCAGCAAGACTTTGTCTCTGAAATGTATTTAAAACACAATTACAAATAAAAATGACATTTCAGTTTCTGTCAGACTTAAACTCAGTCTGTGTGCCAGATTGTCACAATGTGCTGCACAATGTCACTCACTCACAAATGCACTCTGCCAGCTCGTGACCTATTTCACAACCAGCTTCTCCTAAAACACATGCCCAAAGATTTGGAATATTCTTGGTAAATTACTTTGTAAAGAAATTGAAATTCACTGCCTTTTACAAAGAAAGACTTGCATTTATTTAGTGCCTTTCACAACCACCGGACATCCCAAAGCACTGTACAAGTAAGAGTATTGTGTCCAATTCTGCGGACTACATTTTGGTGGAATGTCAAGGCCTTGGCGAGGGTGCATAGAAGATTTAACTAGAATGATACCAGGAGAGTTACGTGGAGAGAGTAGAGAAGTTGGGATTGTTCTCCTTCGAGCACGGAAGGTTAAGGGGAGATTTAAGAGAGATCAAAATTATGAAGGGTTTTAAGAACATAAAAAATAGGAGCAGCAGTAGGTCACCTGGCCCCTCGAGCCTGCTCCGCTATTTAATAAGATCATGGCTGATCTGATCATGGACTCAGCTCCACTTCCCTGCCCGCTCCCCATAACCCTTTAGTCCCTTATCGCTCAAAAATCTGTCTATCTCCACCTTAAATATATTCAATGATCCAGCCTACACAGCTCTCTGGGGCAGAGAATTCCATAGATTTACAACCCTCAGAAGAAATTCCTCCTCAGCTCAGTTTTAAATGGGCGACCCCTTATTCTGAGACTATGTCCCCTAGTTTTAGTTTCCCCTATGAGTGGAAATATCTTCTCTGCATTCACCTTGTCGAGTCCCCTCATTATCTTATATGTTTCGCTAAGATCACCTCTCATTCATAAGAACATAAGAACTAGGAGCAGGAGTAGGCCATACAGCCCTCGAGCCTGCTCCACCATTTAATACCATCATGGCTGATCTGATCATAGACTCAGGTCCACTTACCCGCCCGCTCTCCATAACCCCTTATTCCCGTATCCTTTAAGAAACTGTCTATTTCTGTCTTAAATTTATTCAATGTCCCACCTTCCACAGCTCTGAGGCAGCGAATTCCACAGATCCACAACCCTCAGAGAAGAAATTTCTCCTCATCTCAGTTTTAAATGGGCGGCCCCTTATTTTAAGATTATGCCCCCTAGTTCTAGTCTCCTCCATCAGTGGAAACATCCTCTACGCATCCACCCTGTCAAGCCCCCTCATAATCTTATACATTTCGATAAGATCACCTCTCCTTCTTCTGAATTCCAATGAGTAGAGGCCCAACCTACTCAACCTTTTCTCATAAGTCAACCCCCTCATCTCCAGAATCAACCTAGTGAACCTTCTCTGAACCGCCTCCAAAGCAAGTATATCCTTTCGTAAATATGGAAACGAAAACTGCACACAGTATTCCAGGTGTGGCCTCATCAATAGTCTGTACAACTGTAGCAAGACTTTCTTGCTTTTATATTCCATCCCCTTTGCGATAAAGTCCAAGATTCCATTTGCCTTCGTGATCACTTGCTGTAACTGCATACTATCCTTCTGTGTTCATGCACAAGTACCCCCAGGTCCCTTTGTAATCTTTCTCCATTTAAATAATAACTTGCTCTTTGATTTTTTTTCTGCCAAAGTGCATGACCTCACACTTTCCAACATTATACTCCATCTGCCAAATTTTTGCCCACTCACTTAGCCTATGTCCTTTTGCAGATTTTGTGTGTCCTCCTCACACATTGCTTTTCCTCCCATCTTTGTATCGTCAGCAAACTTGGCTACGTTACACTCGGTCCCTTCCTCCAAGTCGTTAATAATAGATTGTAAATAGTTGGAGTCCCAGCACTGATCCCTGCGGCAGCCCATTGGTTACTGATTGTCAACCCGAGAATGAACCATTTATCCCGACTCTCTGTTTTCTATTTGTTAGCTAATCCTCTATCCATGCTAATATATCACCCCCAACCCCGTGAACTTTTATCTTGTGCAGTAACCTTTTATGTGGCACCTTGTCAACTGCCTTCTGGAAGTCCAAAAACACCACATCCACTGGTTCCCCTTTATCCACCCTGTTCGTTACATCCTCAAAGAATTCTAGCAAATTTGTCAAACATGACTTCCCCTTCATAAATCCATGCTGACTCTTCTGAACTCCAATGAGTATAGGCCCAACCTGCTCAACCTATCTTCATAAGTCAACCCCTCATCTCCGGAATCAACCTAGTGAACCTTCTCTGAACAGCCTCCAATGCAAGTATATCCTTCCTTAAATACAGAGACCAAAACTGTACGCAGTACTCCAGGTGTGACCTCACCAATACCCTGTACAGTTGTAGCAGGACGTCTCTGCTTTTATACTCTATCCCCCTTGCAATAAAGGCCAACATTCCATTTGCCTTCCTGATTATTTGCTGTACCTGCATACTAACTTTTTGATAGAGTAGATAGGGAGAAACCATTTATGCTGGCAGGAAGGAGGGCAACCAGAGGACACAGGTTTAAGATAACTGGCAAAAAAAAAACAGGAAATTAGGAGAATTTCAACGAGCCAAGTAGTTATAATTTAATATGCACTGCCTGAAAGAGCAGTGGAAGCAGATTCAATAATAACTTTCAAAGGGGAATTGGATATATACTTAAAAAAGGAAAATATTTTAGGCTGTAGGGAAAGAATAGGGGAGTAGTGCTAATTGGATAGCTCTTTCAAAAAGCTGGCACTGGCACAATGGGCTGAGTGGTCTTTTTCTGTGCTGTATGATACTATGATACCTACAAATTAATTCCCAAATTAATGCTCATTGGATTCATCTTTGGAGGTGAACAAACAGATGCAATCTAAAACTGAGACTGTATTCTTCAAAAGGGAATCTGTATAGGTATTTGCAAGCAATGGTAGTACAGCTAGTAGGGCTATGTATGGGGCAGCACGGGCCAGCCCACACTGCGATGTTTGCGCGCACTAGGCCCGTGCAGCAGAGCTGGTCTCCAGTCATCTTGGTTAACCCTTGCCATTGGACCAAGACCCAGCTCTGTCAAGCCCGTGTGGTGGCTGGTGTGCAATGGCTACCACACGTTAAAAAAATCCACGCACAGGCATCTTTCACCCTTCGGGATGTAGTTCGGGACCTGGAATATTAGGTCCTTCATTGAAACACCTGTAAACTCATCCCTTTTTGGTGTGGAAGCAAGTCATCCTCAATACGAGGGACCGTCTATGATGATGATGTATTATAGAATTTACAGCACACAAACAGGCCATTCAGCCCAACTAGTCTGCTGGTGTTTATACTCCACACAAGTCTCCTCCCATTCCCTCTACCTTATCTCAGCCTTTCAGCATATCTTTCTATTCCCTTTTCTCTTATGTGCTCACCTAGTTTTCTTTTGAAGGCATCAAAGCTATTTGCCTGAACCACTTCCTGTGGTAGCAAGTTTCACATTCTCACCACTCCCCAAATGAAGAAATCCCTCCTTATTTCCCTATTGGATTTATTAGTAAACATCTTGAATTTATGGCCCCTGTTTTTGGGTTCTCCCAATAGCTGTAATCGCTCAATCTCTCAACCGTTCTTGTAAATCTTTTTGTGCACTTATCCAGTGCTTATATGTCCTTGTATAGTGTGGAGACCAGTACTCCATGTGCAGCCTTACCAGAGTCCTATAACTTCACTACTTCTGAATTCTATACCCCAAGAAATAAATCCCAGTCCTTTTTTTTAGAATTTTTATTTGCTTTGCCGTCCTGCTTTTAATGATTTGTTCACCTATATCCCTAGATCCATTTGCTCTTCTACCCTTTCTAAAGGTGTATGTGATATTTCTATTTTCCCTACCAAAGTGCATTATTTATCTATACTAACGTTCATTGCCACTTAACTACCTAAGTGCATTCTCCCCTTCAGTTATACCCCCCAGTTTGGTGTCATCTGCAAATTTTGAAATTGTTACTTATCCCAAGTCCAAATTATTAATATAACTTATGAATAACAGTGGTCCCAACACTGATCCTTGTGGAACATCTTCCTCCAATCTGAATAACTACCCTTAACCCCTACCTTATTCAAATAGAAATAATGTGCATTGAGAGATGAAATTTAAGATTTGGGTAACCCTCTCTTTGAATATTAGACTAGACTTAGAGAAATGAGCGAGGGAAGCAGTCAGGAACTGTAATGAAGTTTTAATCCTGACACAGGAACATTATACTTGTGGGAAATGAACATGTATTGCTGCACTCCCAAGCCAAATAGGCAGATGGCATGTAAACTCCTGCCAAATTTCCAATATTCTATTACATGGTGATGAGAAGGTATACGAGTCAAGAGCCTCTTCACCATCTGCCTCACACAGAGGCCTCTAGAATTCATCATATAGATTACGATTGTCCAATACCTTAGTGAATTTGTTGGTAAAATGGTAAAACTAAAATCAGAATGTGTGAGTGGTTTTTGATCAATGTGTGCGTTTTACTTCCTTGGTTTTTTATTGGTTATATGCTAAAATAGTGTGCAACATGGATAAGACCACCAGACTTCAGCACCATCTAAATACCAGCAATACTGGGGTGGATTTTGCAGTCACTGGCGAAGGGACGGCATTCGCTGCTGACCTCGAAGAAAGCTGCCCACAAAGATTTAGTGGGCTCTGTGGTGTCGATTTCGCCTATTACAACATCAATTTCATTCTGAGGCCATCTTTTGGGGATCTCATGTGTTCAGGAATAGTGAAGTCATCAAGCAGGCTGAGCAGCCAATCAAATTGAAGAACTCCCTCAGACAGCAAACCAGGAAGTAAAAAGTGATCATCATTCACTTTTTAGTCATTTTACAGAGAGTGAAATAAAGATTGGGACATACACATAGGATTGAAGTAGAAGGTGAAATATCAAACAAACATTAATTGTCTTATTATTTTAAAAATCCATGGAATTTATATCACGGAATGTCTAAAATTAGATTTTCAGGGCCCCGAGAGGTTATTCAGCAGTAATTATGACTTAGTATGCTGTTAAAAGCTCAGTTACACCTCATTCAACAAAGCTTAACTTTTTCAATGGTTAGCAAGAATAGAGCGTAAAAAGTTGAAATTCACGTCAAATCACTGATTCTGTGCTGATTACATCTGCAAAGACTGCAACAGCGCACCCTGTGGAGCAGGGTATCACTGACAGCACCTTCTGGATTTTTGCATTTAATTGCAAATGCCAGAAGTTGCTATCAGGTTTACACAGTAATGAGGGAAAACGCTGAGAGTTTTGCTGCCATTACAACTGCAAATTCCGGGCTATCGTGTATGAAGAGGGGAACCATCATCATGGTCAGCTAGACCAATCAAAATAACCATTCCGACCCAAGAAGATTCAACCAATAATGAGCAGCTACAACAGGGCAAAGGGCAATCAGCATTGAACTGCGTTCTGGATGGAGAGCAGGGGCTGATCTGGCCATCTCATTGCTGAGAATGTTGACTTGCACAATTATTAACATTAAAGTATTGCTTGCAACTGTTGGACAAAAACCTAGAAGCTCACTAAAATGTGCTGCGGATGATAAACGTCAAACTTTGGTGAAAAAGACTGCAACCTTTCACACTGAATGGTGGTAGCCGTTTGTTGAGTAAATAAACACTCGAAGTACATTTATCCATTTTGTGTGCAAAGCATTTTCTACTAACATTAGTGCATGTGGTTAATACAGTGTCGTTGTAGCTCCTGTGGCTAGTCAGCAAATTCAATTGGACAATACTGATATAGACAGACATGGCCAGATGCTAGTGCTCCATGAATTGCAGCACTGAGCCGTCTCACAAACAGCAGGCTTTAATTGTCAGAGGTTGACAAAGGATTACTAGACCTGAGCAATCCAGAAAGTGAGAAATAGGGTCTCTTGATAACTCAGTGGGTAAATACACTGCATAAATGTACAGATTAAATCACCATCAGTAATGCATCAGTGCAGCCATTGCACAATTAAATACAATGCACTAAATCAGGGGCATCCATGCTATTTCTTTTTGTGGGCTACAGTTAAGACAATTAATTCTTTTTGGGGGGGGGGGGGGGGCAGTGGAGACAGAGGGTGTTCACAAAAGTTTAAAATCATGCTCCAATCAATTTCCATATACCTTAAGTTGTTCAGTTTTCTGATTTTGTAATTGTATGACAAAACCATATTTTCTTGTCCATGCTGATTTTAAAAAATCCATTTAGTGCTGGCAGCACATAAAGGGTTAACACAAAGTTCACACATAGCCATCAGCTCAGAACAGACAAGTTGTATGGAAAGGTTCACAAAATGCCAGTTTTCTATGGTTCATTTACAGGTTGTCTAAAGTGATAATTGTATCAACCTGGCGCCATTACTTCCAATCACAAACATCTTTGGCATTGTCAGAAATTGCCTTCTTTCATTATTGGGGAACTGCTAAAATATAAAAGAAAACTTGCAAATGCTGGAAATCTGAAATAAAAACATTTCGCAAAGCGTTTGATAAAGTGCCACGTAATATATTTGTTAGCAAAATTGAAGCCCATGGGATTAAAACAGCATTTGCAGTACGGATTGGCTAAGAGGCAGAAAGCAGAGTAGTGGTGAACAGTTGTTTTGCAGACTGGAGGGATGTATATCCCGGTGTCCCCCAGGGATCGGCAGTCGGACCACTGCTCTTTTTGATATGAACTAAAATTAGATTTTCAGGGCATAATTTCAAAGTTCGCAGATGACGCAAAACTTAGAAATGTAATAAACAATGAGGAGCATAGTAGCAGACTGCAGTACGACACCAACTAATGAAATTGAAAGACACATGGCAGATTAAATTTAATGCAGAGAAGTATAAAGTGTTGTATTTTGGTGGGAAGAATGAGATGATGAAATATAAGCGAAATAGCACAATTTTTAAAGGGGTTACACATACAATAATCTTTGAAGGAACATAGCAACAGGGTAGGCCATTCAGCACCTTGAGCCTGTTTTGCTATTCAAGCATGGCTGAGCTGTATCTACCCACCTTTGTTCCATAACTCTTACAAAAATCTAACAATCCCAGTTTTTAAATTTTCAATGACCTAGCCACAACAGCTTTTTGGGGGGAGAGTTCCAGATTTCCACCGCCCTTTGTGTGAAGAAGTGCTTCTCGACATCACCCCTGAAAGGCCTAGCTCTAATTTTAAGGTTATGCCTCCTTATTCTGGACTCCCCACCAGAGGAAACACTGTCTCTCTATCTACCTTATCAAATCCTTCAAACATCTTAAACACCTCAATTAGATCACCCCTTAAATTGCAGGACAAGTTGATAGCTGATAAAAATAGCATATGACTATAAATAGAGGCATTGGGTACAAAAGCTGAACCTTTACAATTTACTGGTTAGGCCTCAGCTGGAATATTGTGCCCAATTCTGGGCACCACACATTAGGCAGAACGTCAAGGCCATGGAGAGGGCGCAGAGGACATTTACCAAAATGATACCAGGGATGAGGGACTTCAGTTATGTGGAGAGACCAGAGAAGCTGGGGTTATTCTCCTTGGAGCAGAGAAGGTTAAGGTAAAAGTTAATAGAGGTGCTCAAAATCAAGAGGGGTTCTGATAGAGCAGATAGGAAAAACTGTTCTTCTCTCAGGAGATGTGGTAACGAGAGTATACAGATTTAAGACAATTGCCAAAAGAACTAGAGGAAAAGAGGAGAAATTGTTTTACATAGCAAGTTGTTGTGATCTGGAATGCACTGTCTGAAAGTGGTGGAAGCAGATTCAATAGTAACTTTCAGAAGGGAATTAGATTTATACTGGAAAAGGAAAATTTTGCAGGACAATGGAGGAAAAAAAGAATGCAGGAGTGAGACTAATTAGACAAAGCTTTCAAAGAGTTGGCACAGGCACAACGGGCTGAATGGCCTACTTCTGTGCTATAAGAATCTATGATAAAGGGAGAGGTCCTTCTTTTCAGTCTGTAACACCCCCATTAGCTTATTGAGTAAATACATTGGGCCCAAGTTTCCACACGATAAAAAACGGGCGCCCCTCCGAGCTGGGCGCCCGTTTTTCGAACCTAAAACAGCGCCTAAAAAAAAAACTCGCGATTCTGGAGCGTTCTGCAGCTCCTTGTCTGCCTGGCGCGGCGCCCCAGGGGGGCGGAGCCTACACTCACGCCGCTTTTGTAAGTGAGAGGGGGCGGGTACTATTTAAATTAGTTTTTTTCCTGCCGGCAACGCTGCGCGTTGGAGCGTTCGCGCAGTGTGAAAAAAACATTGGCACTCGGCCATTTTTGTAGTTCTTTGTAGCTGTTTAATTTTTGAATTTTTTTAAAATAAAAGCACATTGCCATCAGCACATCAGCACTTGCAGCCTTCTCACTGTCTCCTCCTCCCCACCCCGCGTGAAGAACGGGCGCCTCCTCCCCCCCCGCGGGAAGAACGGGCGCCTCCTCCCCCCCCCCCCCCCGCAGGAAGAACGGGAGCCTCCTCCTCCCCCCCCCCCCGCCCCGGGAAGAACGGGCGCCTCCTCCTCCCCCCGCGGGAAAGAATGGACGCCTCCTCTCCCCCCCGCGGGAAAGAACGGGCGCCTCCTCTCCCCCCCCGCAGGAAGAACGGGCGCCTCCTCCTCCCCACCCCCGCGGGAAAGAACAGGCGCCTCCTCTCCCCCCTGCGGGAAGAACGGGCGCCTCCTCCTCCCCCCCCCCGCGGGAAAGAACGGGCGCCTCCTCTCCCCCCTGCGGGAAGAACGGGCGCCTCCTCCTCCCCCCCCCCCGCGGGAAAGAACGGGCGCCTCCTCTCCCCCCTGCGGGAAGAACGGGCGCCTCCTCCTCCCCCCGCGGGAAAGAATGGACGCCTCCTCTCCCCCCCGTGGGAAAGAACGGGCGCCTCCTCCTCCCCCCCGCAGGAAGAACGGGCGCCTCCTCCTCCCTCCTCCCCCCCGCAGGAAGAACGGGCGCCTCCTCTCCCCCCCGCAGGAAGAACGGGCGCCTCCTCCTCCCCCCCGCAGGAAGAACGGGCGCCTCCTCTCCCCCCCGCAGGAAGAACGGGCGCCTCCTCCTCCCCCCCGCAGGAAGAACGGGCGCCTCCTCCTCCCTCCTCCCCCCCGCAGGAAGAACGGGCGCCTCCTCTCCCCCCCGCAGGAAGAACGGGCGCCTCCTCCTCCCCCCCGCAGGAAGAACGGGCGCCTCCTCTCCCCCCCGCAGGAAGAACGGGCGCCTCCTCCTCCCCCCCGCAGGAAGAACGGGCGCCTCCTCTCCCCCCCGCAGGAAGAACGGGCGCCTCCTCTCCCCCCCGTGGGAAAGAACGGGCGCCTCCTCCTCCCCCCGCGGGAAAGAACGGGCGCCTCCCTCCCTCCCCCCCCCCCCGCGGGAAGAACGGGCGCCTTAGACTGACTGCAGCATTCTCCGTGCCTTCACATAGGTAGGAAGATGGTTTATTTAATCTTTTCTTTGCTTCTAAATGTTTATTCAGGTTGGATTTATTTGTATAATATTTGTAGAAGTATAAATAAGGATTTATTGTAGAATTTAATGACTTCCCTTCCCCCCCCCCACCTCGTTCTGGACGCCTAATTTGTAACCTGCGCATGATTTTTTAATGTGTAGAACAGGTTTTTCCAGTTCTACAAAAATCTTCACTTGCTCCATTCTAACTTAGTTTGGAGTACGTTTTCACTGTGGAAACTTTGAAATCAGGCGTCAGTGGCCGGACACGCCCCCTTTTGAAGAAAAAATTCTGTTCCAAAGTAGAACTGTTCTACCTGACTAGAACTGCAGAAAAAAAAAATGTGGAGAATTGCAATTTCTAAGATAATCCGTTCTACACCAGTTGCTCCTAAAAATCAGGCGCAAATCATGTGGAAACTTGGGCCCATTGTGTGGTGTGATGCTCACCTTTGCATTCAGAAGGTAATTTTTACAATCAGCGCTGGCAGCAGTTACATGTGACAAGAATGCATATCGGGAATTCGGGTGCAGAAATGAATAAGCAGAAAATTGTGAGCCTTGAACGGAGCTCACTAACTTCCACTCCCAAATTGCAGATGTACGCTCATAGACATAGAAAATAGGAGCAGTAGTAGGCCATTCGGCCCGTCGAGTCTGCACCGCCATTCAATATCATGGCTGATCCACTATCTCAACACCATATTCCCACTTTTTCCCCATACCCCTTGATGACTTTTGTTTCTAGAAATCTACCTATCTCCCTCTTAAATATATTCAGTGACTTGGCCTCCACAGCCTTCTGTGGTAGAGAATTCCACAGGTTCACCACCCTCTGAGTGAAAACATTTCTCCTCATCTTGGTCCTAAATTTCCTACCCCATATCCTGAGACTGTGACCCCTTGTTCTAGACTTCCCAGCCAGGGGAAACATCCTCCCCGCATCCAGTCTATCCAACCCAGTCAGAATTTTATACGTTTCAATGAGATCCCCTCTCATTCTTCTAAACTCTAGTGAATACAGGCCAAGTCGACCCAATCTCTCCTCATACGACAGTCCTGCCATCCCAGCAATCAGTCTGCACTCCCTCTATGGCAAGTATATCCTTTCTTAGGTAAGAAGACCAAAACTACACACAATACTCAAGGTGCGGTCTCACCAAGGCCCTGTATAACTGTAGTAAGACATTGTTGCTCCTGTACTCAAATCCTCTTGCAATGAAGGCCAACATACCATTTGCCTTCCTAACTGCTTGCTGCACCTGCATGTTTGCTTTCAATGACTGGTGTACAAGGACACCCAGGTCCCTCTGTACATCGACACTTCCCAAGCCATCCCCATTTAAACAATACTTTGCCCTTATATTTTTCCTAACAAAGTGGATAACTTCACATTTATTCACGTTATACTGCATCTGCCATGTGTTTGCCCATTCACTCAATCTATCTAAATCGCCTTGCATGCTCCTCATAACCCCACCTAGTTTTGTGACGTCAGCAAACTTGAAAATATTACATTTGGTTCCTTCATCCAAATAATTATAATTTTATATACATACATATAATGAATAGCTGGGGCCCAATCACCTATCCCTGTGGGACCCCACTAGTCATTGCCCACCACCCCAAAAAAGACCCATTTATTCCTACTCTCAATTTCCTGTCAGTTAACCAATTTTCAAACTATGCCAATACATTACCCCCAATCCTATGTGCTTTAATTTTGCACACTGACCTCTTATGTGGGACTTTATCAAAGGCCTTCTGAAAATCCTAATACACTGCATCCATTGGTTCTTCCTTATCTATTCTATCAGTTACATTCTCAAAAAACTCCAGTAGGTTTGTCAAACACGATTTTCCTTTCATAAATCCATGTTGACTTTGAGTAATCCTGTTGACATTATCTAAGTGTGCCGTTATCTCACCCATTATAATAGACTCCAGCATTTTCCCTACTACTGATGTTAGGCTAATGGGTCTATAGTTTCCTGCTTTCTCTCCCTCCTTTTTTTAAATAGTGGGGTTACATTTGCCACCCTCCAATCTGCAGGAACTGTTCCATAATCTGCAGAATTTTGGAAGATGACAACCAATGCATCAATTATTTCCATTTTAGTACTCTGGGATGCAGATCTTATGAAGCCATGTACCGGGAGTGCAAAACCGAAAAAAATGTACCCTGAGGTTCTGTCCCTGGTCTATGCTGATCTCAGCCTGCACAGGGGAATTATCTTCTTAGAATCACAGGATGATACAGAACAGGAGGCTGCCATTTGGCCCATTATGCATGCGCCGGCTCTTGGGTAGAGCTATCTAACTAATCCCACTCCCATGTTCTTTCCCCATAGTTCTATAAATGTTTTTCTTTCAAGTAAGAGGGGGAGAGAGGGGGGGGAGGGGGGAAGAGAGAGGAGGGGAGAAAAAGAGAGGGGGGGAAAAAGAGAGAGCTATCTAACTAATCCCACTCCCATG